>NC_056728.1:1878640162-1878790162 GCF_019279795.1 Protopterus annectens | reverse complement strand
GTTTTACTGGATATTTATTGGCAAATGGACCTGTGTATCCATTTGCTTTTGTAAACTATTTCTACTATTTCTTTTTGCATACATTATTCACAAGCTTTAATTGCTGCATGTGCTTTGTTTACTGCCTTGGTTCGGTTTTGATGCAGTAGCCTCTCACTGTTTTATCAATTGCCACTTGTAAATTTTTACCAGTTAAATATGTTTAGTTGTTATAAATTGTCACATGTTGTTACTGTACCATTACTGGTTTTAACCACAATGGGAAATGGTTTATTGAACCATTTCACCTACCTTACTAGCAAATAATCAGGAAAGCAAACAAACACTGAACGGTAACCAAATTAATAAATGTATAGACAGGGATTTAAAATATAAATATGTTATTGTAAATGCGTTAAATAAATAAAAAAATAAAATAAATAAACAAATAAATAAAGCAAACATATTGTCTGGAAACCTGCAGATTTTGTCTGCTAGATACACTGCACCTCTGAATGGCTCACTGTATAATACTGAAAGAATAAAAAGTTACTTTGTACTTTATGCTGAAATAAATAACATGTAGATTCAGTGGTGTAAAAAGGTTGTGCTGTGAGATACCCACTTACTGAAAGCTAAAGTTCCAAAAGGACACACAATTGAAAAAGGCAAAAAAAATCTTTTTCAGTTGTTTTTTTTCAGGTGGGGGCTCTGCAAAACCAATGAAAGTGCAAGCCCCCTACACTTCCCAAATGTATACATACCAACTCCATGGTCATACCAACTCGAAGAAGGGAGAAATCTCCATAAAGAAGTGAATCATTGATAGCACACCATAAACATTTGTATTGGCAATGATTTCCTAAGGAAAACTGTTCAGCATTAGGCTGTTCATCTTTTTTTATTTCTGTGTGCTACTGATGCTTGAGCAATTTCTCCTCAAGCACATGTAGGGGAGCCATGTAATGTTTCATGTTCTCATTCTGCAGAGAAACACAGGACAGTGGCCCTCTTTAAAATGTACTTTAAGCCTCTGTTAAATAGCTCTGCCTTGAATTTACTGCATGTGTTCAGTTTTTCTACTACTATTTTTGAGTTATAAACCAAATGCTTCAAAGCACATTTCAACATACTTGACTGATCATGCATTGCAACAATGAGTAAGAAGGATCTCTAACATAAGGCCTATCAGTGATATTTCTTGGTCTGTAAGAAGGTAATGGCAATACCATTGATGCCAAGCCCCTGCTAAGTTGAATAAGACTGCAAATTTAAGCCCAAGGCAGATGGAGATGAGTCTGAATGATTAATCTGAATTTTTGCAACACATAATGAGGGAATTTAATAAAGCCTACCCATTGTTTTCAATGTAAGCATCATGCCATGCTGCTAACATGGCTGCAAACATTTTTAGATTCAGTAAGTGCTGCTGAGCGGCACGCAAGAGTGCACCAACACAGAAACTTCTGTGGCATGCATATCACCCTATAAGTAGGTGAATCTCATGCAAATGAGGTGGGTAGAGCCATCCAGCAAACAGAGAGGCAGGTCTGCAGACCTCATGTCAGTGTTTGTAGTGTACATGGAAAAATTCAGTGTACACATGTACAGAAATGTAAACAGATAAAAGGGGCTATAAAAATGTAGATAGATGGACAGAAATGACATACCACATACAGATATGAGTGAAACTATCCTCATGTGTCAGAAAAATGAAAGGAAAGGAAATAAGTTAAATTATTATTTTTTTAATAATCTGAGCATGTTGGCACAGCACACTGCAGTGCGCAAACATGCTTTATAAAAAAAATAAAAATTGCAGGAAACAAAATTAATATTGTGTGACAGAAATGCATTACTGGACCCTGCATGGATTATCTTCAATGGTTCATTGGTTCTGTTGTTAATATGGTAGGGCTTTGAAACATGTAGTTTACAGGCTGTAAGCACAGATCCCTATGCAAATGAGGTGGAGTTACTGACTTGCATAAAGGGGTAATCGTGTCTGCATATCTCCTCCCTCCATGTAGGCAGATAACTATGTTGGTGTTTACAGAGAAGGCAGCTGACATCAGGGGAGGGTGTGTCCAATAACTACTAAGCTTATTTCAGCTTAGCTGCACCTGTTTGCATGGCATGCCACTGTGCTGAGTGTGCCCTTCCAGCGGGGTGTGTACACTAACGTCTAAGCTTTATTTAACTCAGGGGAGCATGTTTCCACATGGTTGCACGGTGCACCACTATGCTGAGTGTGGAAATTTGGGGGGGGGTTGTGAATGCTAAGTGCTAACCTTTGTTTACCTACAGGACACATGTTTGAGTGGCGTGCCACAGTACTGAGTGTATATAAAAGGCAATGACATATTAATCAGGTTTGCCCCCTGTTTAACTTATCCTAGCCCCATTAAATGATGTTAATGATATACTAGACAGGTGCAATGCATTATAGGTAGCCAATTACAGAATCAACACCTACATCAGAGCACAATAAAGTATGCATACACCCTACCATCTGATTCTTCCCCCATACTCTGCACCACTGGAGTACAGACTTAGGAATTTTAACTGAAAGAATGCTAGGGGCTGCTGCAGCTCTGCTACATCTGTATAAGTTAGATGCTGACGTCAGTGCTGTTGCTGCTGCTGCTGCTGACAATAAGCCTAAACAGAGAAGAAAAAGAGTGTTCGGGCCCAGGGTAACTTTCCAGTGGCTACATGAGCTGGAGATTGTAGAGTGATATAGGGTGGACAAGTACACACAACAAGAATTCACTGAAGTTTGCTGCCCTAAACTCAGACCCAGAGCCAACAGAGGGAACCCCATCACAGTGGAAACAAAGGCATGTGTAGCTCTTTGGATACAAGCTACACGAACCTTCCAAAGACCAACTGGGGACATGGGTGTCCCACAGGCATCAGCATCCAGCGTACTCCACCAGTTCCTGGATGTCATGCTACCACATGCCAATGAGCACATTTCTTTTCCCCTCACCTCTGAGGTGATGGTCAGCAGTATGCAGCACTTCTGCCATGTACCACACTACCCTGAAATACTGGGTGCTATAGATTGCACTCATGTACACATCAAGTCACCACCCAGTGAGGAGGGTAGAATCTACATCAACCACAAGGGGTACCACTCCATCAACTGCCAGGTTGTGTGCAATGCTCAGGGCATTATCATGAATGTGTGTACTGGCAGCCCTGGCAGTCATCATGACTCCAATATCTGCCATGCATCACAGCTGTACCAGATGTTTGCTAGGGGGAAAATCCCACATGGCCATTTACTTGTGGATGCTGGCTCCACATTGGAACCATGGATGATGACACCCATCAGAAATGCACACACACCCATGGTAAAATGCCATAATAAGGCACATGCACAAACTATGAACATCATAGAGCATGTGTTTGGGTTTCTGAAGTCATGGTTCTGGTGCCTCAATATATCTGGTAGAGCCCTACAGTACACTCCAGCCACATGTGCACAGATATTCATTGTATTTGCCATGCTACACAATATGATCCAGTGGAAACAGCTGCAGCAAAATCAGCAAAGGGAAGGGATACACAGCCCCCCCCCACCAGTGTCTAGGTCACTACAGCCACACTCACAGGAGGACTCAGAGGAGGAACCTACTGATGATGTCCCTGTAGGCAGACATAGGCATGCCCAATACACCCTGGCTTTGGCTAAGAGAAAACACATAGCACATTCACTGACAACCTAGGGCCCTAGGGACTGACAACTTACTCCTACCCACATACATATAGTAAAATTATTGATGCCAGGCATCCCACATAACCTGTACCTATCCATGTATAAGCTGTGTACTGCTTGCATCAGACAGAGTCAGCCTTGAACTACAGTTTTGTCAACTGCTGCATTCACAAGGTAAGTCTGCAACCTACACACTACTTGTGAGGATTACTATAATATGATATTTTATGTATGGATCTGCTGCATTTATGCAAGGAAATATAGTGGGCTATTTGGACAGCTGTAACATCCACATGGGACTACAGATACCCAGTCCAACAGTATGTGCCCCTAATAATCACTAGGCCTCGTGGTTGGAATATTCACTATATCAGTCAATGAATTTGTTAAACAGTGGGATGACATGATATTTGGATGACTGTCCATCCCAGCAGATCATGTGCTGTTGTTCCCCCACCCCCAACACAGCAGTGTTCCCATATAACTGTCTTAACAGTAAGTCAGCAATGGTATTTCAGCAGACCAGGCAATCTCAGGGCTATAGCATAGTACTCTAACACACATTTTATGTCCCATGTAAAGCAGAAATAGCAACATACATATTTATGCTATTGAATATGTGACAAATGATTCCTTTCTATCTGGCAGCCTTTGTGCCTCAGTGGATTAGGGAAATTAGCATTGGTGATGGTGTTGCTGGTTTTAATCTGGAAGTAGTCACATCTTTTGCAAGTGATGTATTATTATGTTGGTGTTTTCAAATACTGTCATTCTGTGTGAGTTGTAACATTATGAACCAAAGTCACATATTAAGTTCAGCAGATAGCTGGGGAATGCCATGGACATTTCGAGTGAAGTGCAGTTTTGCAGAAACAGGGACAGATGCAATGTCTATAGCATACCTCTCAACCTCTTAGTGCAAGAAATCTGGACAAAGCCTGACAAAATGGGAGGACAAAGGCTCACAAATAGGGACAGATTTTAAATACTGCTCTCATAGACTTAAAAGGCTGCTAGGATAACAGGGTTTGTTTTAATAGACATTTTTCTGAAGGATTTCAAGTCAGAAACTCAAATGTATGTCATTATTTAGTGACTTCACTCCTCAGTTCATCCAAGTGATTTGCCAATAAATCACAAATGTAATGAGGAATAGACCAACATTATGAGCCAAAACTTTGGACATTCTGCAAAAGTCTAGACAGTTGAGAGGCATGGTTTGTAACAAACAAAATATTGGGCTGGATTACAGGTAGGTGTGGCCTGGAGTCACTTTATAAGTACTTACAGTTCCACTGGGCATGAGAAACACTTAGTTAAAATGAGTGCAATTCTGCTGCCCTGTCATCAGAATGATCTGTTATGTATAGATATGTCTATACATGCAGACATATACGTATACATATCCATCTGTCACTATATCTCTCTCACATACATAGTGTATCTATCGCTATGTAGTGTCAAAGGGATATATATCAATATTTATAGCTCATTCTGTGTATATATATATATATATATATATATATATATATATATATATATATGTATCACAATGATACACAGACTCTCCACATATATCTGTATAACACACATACATATCATGCACACACATATACAGCTGCATTTATATATACATCCCTGTTAATTACATACATATGCATGTGGATGTCTGTATTGTCCTACATATCCTAATAATGGTGTGTAAATCTGCACTATTGCACATCCATACTGTTGTGCAAAGGATCCAACTAAGTGTGCAACAGTACATAATTCTCTTCTTGCACACCCCTGTGTCTGCTGGATGTCACCACATAGAGTGATGCAGGTGAGCAGGGTGTGTAATGTACAATGTTGTCAAAGCACACATGGACAGGGCATATTATTCCTGGCCATGTGTTTGCCTATCTAACTGCAAGCAGCCACATATGGCCATGCTGGTAACTGTACACACATAGCTAGGATCATAACAGTTATCCCACTGCTACCATACTAGATGCAGATAACAGTATGAAACAATATCACTCTCAAGGCCACAGATGCTGTTCAACACAAGCCTAGTTTGTGTAATACACAAGTACAGTGCCTGCAATCACATATATGACAGACTCAACCTGTGGCTCGTGCAATAATTACTGTGAACTATAATGAATAAGACTAGATAGGTAGGAGTTCTAATCTCACCGCAGGCTACTTGGTGTGTGAGTGTGTGTGTGTGTTTGTGTGTGTGTTTGTGTGTGTGTGTGTGTGTGTGTGTGTGTGTGTGTGTGTGTGTGTGTGTGTGTGTGTGTGTGTGTGTGTGTGTGTGTGTGTGTGTGTGTGTGTGTGTGTGTGTATCTCTCTACAGAATAATTGCCATACCCTCATGGGCTATCTACCTGCAATGGTTATGCAATTTTTTTCCCTGTAACTTGCTGCTGGCTTCCAAACTGCCCTCTTCTACAAGGCTTGATGATGTCATCCACTTTAAAACTACATTCTGACAGTGTCATATCAACTATAAGCCGTGGTGCATGCAATAAATACTGTGATGTATAATGTGTAAGACTAGGTAAGAAGGGGTTCTAATCTCATTCTAGGTTACTTTGTGAGCGTGTTTGTGTATACCCCTGCAAAACAACTGCCATGCCTTCATGGGCTTTCAACCTGCAATGGTTATGGACTTTCTGGCCCTGTAACTTGCTGTTGCCTTCCAAACTATTCACTTCTACAAGGCTTTATGATGTCTTCCACCTTAAGACTACCAGCTGGCACTGTACTATCAGACTTAGGCAGTGGCACATGTAATCAATACTGTGATCTATAGTATGTAAGACAAGATAGGTAGGGGTTCTAATCTTACTCCAGGCTACGTGGTGCACATCTATGTCCAGATGGCATACATATGATCACCTTGGTAACTTAGAAATAGGTAGGGTTTTGCAGTATTTTATTTGTAAAGTGTGATGTGCCCTCCAATGGACTGCCCACAACAAGGCCTGCTGATGTCATCAAGCATAATATGTCCTGAACTGATAGCACTAGCAGACATGAGGTGTGTTGTGGGTATCACATACTGTGATCTACATCGGTAAATGTTCTCATCTACATACAGCCAACTTGAATTGCATGTGTGCCTTGGCATGTCCTGTATGCGGTGATTGGAAGTGGTGCTAGCCTCACTGTAGCCATGTCTGTGTGTGAACATGTTAGAGCATTTTACATAATGTTATGGAACCATGGATGTTTGAACTTCACTAACATAATAGCCATACAGCTCTCACAATCATAGACATCTTTATACCCATAGTTATAGGATCAGCACATATTGCCCCATCCAAGAAGGACACAGGCAGATGCCCTGTGTTGAGATGATGGTCGCCCAGCCAGTCATACAGATGGCATGTGCTGAGGTGCAGAGAGTTTCTCTGTGTGCCATTAAGCAGGGTTCTGTTTCAAGGGTGTGTTTAAATCTGCTTGACAAATCCCTCCCACAAACATGTAGTACTAACGTCAAATACGAGGTTAATGTCCTTACTGTGAGTTATCCATCTACTAAGCCTCCTACAGATAGACATCATATGCAAGCAAGCAGGGTCACACATTGCCCTGTATGCAAAGCTCAGATCACCTCTCAGTACTCTATATGCCACAGGTGACAATTGCACTCATTGCAGACGATCCCCATTAAACACATACTGAAGATGTGAAGTGTCCTTGTGAGGGACCATACTGTTGTGTGCAATTGCCAGTACTAACTGGAAAGGTACATCACCAAATGGCAATTGCACTCAGATATTGGCATGCTGAGGGAAGAGTACTTGGATGTTATGAGTATGTCACATGTGACTGTGGCCTCAGCTATGCCATATGATTCCTGCCATACCACAGTAGATACATGGTGATCAGAGCCACATTAGGTGTAAACCTGTGTGGCAAGGTCTGTGTCCCCACTGTGTTCACCCCTGAGTATCTACATCACATGTTGTGACTGATATGCTACTTACCAGGTACATAGGTCTAACTGATGGAAATGATACTACATATATATTTGCATGGAGATTATGGCCATTAGCTTGTCAACAGGCATGTGTTTGCAATACCGTCTTGCAGGATAGTGACATACCACAGATAATCTATGAGTGCTCACAATTTGCAGGCATCAGCCAGTATTGTTAGCCACTCTCAGTCAGTAGTTATGTTTATTGTGGTTGAATGCATTCCAAGCAGTAGAGGACCCAGGTCTGTGCCCTGTTGAGAAATGCTGCTTACAGATCAGCTATTGGAGGTTGATATACCTATGTTGCGTACGTGTTCCAGGAATGGGCCACTATGACCCCTACAATGACAGTATCATGGATGACAAATGGGTGCTTTGAAAATGTTGCCTGAACAGTTAGATGGCTTAACTCAGTCTAGTGAGTTGCATGCCTTGATGTACCCTCACCCAGGTCTATGATGACTACCTTGGAAATTTCCACATGTGTAACAGTCATGCTCCCACTGTCACACCTCCAAACTGTGTACAGTCAACTGTATGTAGAATGCATATATGTGTGCTGATCAGCTCCATGATGATCACCCAACAGGCATACAGATATGGATACTCAGACAAAGAGGTTTATTGTCATGTTGGCCAGTGGATGCACCACCTCTGTGCAAGGGTATAACAGTTGCCGTTGTCCACTCAGCAGGTTTGCAGCCAGTAGTGTCAGTATGATTGCAAGGGTTTCACAATGGTGTTAGTCATCCTTGTCAGATCACATGTGGGATGCAGCCTGGAATGTTAGCATGTGCAATAAATGTTGTGTATCTTCTAATGAGAGGCCAGTTACGAACTGCCCTGTAAATATGGAAGTTAACAGACAGGATGTAGGAATGTCATGTGTCACATATGGTGGGGACACGGGAGTGTAGTTGACACAGACAGTGTCAGTGCACAGGTTAGTTATCAGTACAGACCCATCATATATGGCATCATGACATATGAAATCAATGAACATCTGGGCCTGTCCTTGTAACTACACTGTGCAACTTGCTTCTGCTTTGTGTGGGTGGCTACTTTTGTCACTTACCATGTCTACACAACATCACGACAACACTATGCTCTTCTTTTAGCTGAGAAGGTAGTGCCTCCATGTTAGTGGGGGCACCCTCACCCCAACTGTCAAACAGCACTGTCCAGCTATTATTGTACAGCCTGCTAATGGCAGTTGTCCAACAGACTGGAAGAGTTAGCATGGATACAAACACTGACACTGTTGTACACCTACTGACACTAGACCATACACTGTTACTTTTGCGCCAGGCCATATCATGCCTACAGACTGTAACCGGCAAAGCCCATTGACTGTTACACTACGCAATGGATGTCAGACGTATGTCTCACTCCACTAACCATGGCCTTACAAGGTGTATGACAATATTAGGCCAGCATGCCTTGTTGGAAACTGTGTACATCATGTACAAAGTATAATGTCAGCTGGTGAATAGGCAAGTGTCTGACAGTCATACTCTGGGAAGATAGCATTCAGAGACCTACGCCACAATGATGCCAATCACCAGTGGAGTTCACCATTCTCCATTATTGGCATAACCTGTTTACCTATTCCCTCTCTGCAGTCACAGCCACTATCAGTGACCTCTGACTGAGGACATTAGCAGGTGATTGCATATTGGGAGCTGTCACAGAATCCCACACAGAATCAACAGTTATCTAGGATGGCCTAAGACACAGTCAGCTGTACTCTGAGCCACTGAGAAACACTAATTTCCAACAACTGTACAATGTTATCCTGTGAGAAATCATCCACCCCTGGAAATTATTGTAGTGACTGCACACCACACACAGTTGAGCCATTACATGTGGAGTTATGGACACAGACAGTAATGTAGTCTTTGACTCTCACTGGTCGGTAAGATGTGGGGATGCATTCAGTTTTGTACAACCTATACAGACAGGTATAGGATGTACATCTCAGACTGGCACTGCTATACTGAATGTGGAAGTCATCACACCTATCTGTGTGTGCAATGGCACCCTTGCTATGTCACTACATAAGCAAGTTGTCCATCTGAAGCAGCCACACAGGTTCCATGGTACATCATTACACAGTATAGATAACCTGTCCTTTGGAGTCCATGTCATGATGTGTAGTCTGTGTCCTAAATGCTTTGGAGGGGGATGTGTATCACACCATACAGGGAGGAGTCAGATTCCACTGTGTACCTCCTGTGTATCCATGACAGGACTAAAATGTATGCCTCACCTTTTCTACCCACCTACAGCATCAATGTGGTATACATAGTACATGCTGGAGAGATAGGTATGTAACAGACAGTATGCCCTACATGAAACAGGCCCCCCATGCATGTGAAGCACACATCTGCTGTGACACAGCATGTGCAGGTGACAAAATGGGATGCAGAACATGCCAATCATAACTGTTGTCAGGCAACTGTCTGTACTGGACACAAGATATTTGTAGATGGGTCACCTCTGTCAGGACAGCTTTTAGATGTGTGTGTCCCCAAAACCTGGTGACATTTATCAAGGGTAGCAGACATGTTCACACATTAGGAATGCACTAGTATGCTGAATGCCATCATTGTTCTTGTTAGCCTGTTATGCACATATGAGCCCATTGAGCCACGCACTTACAGTGCTGTACCTTGCTGAAGCCATATTTGTGCTGTGCTGACATGCCATCCTGTGCTGCTTTATTGCCACTGTGTATCCATAGGTTATCCCAACAGACTCCTGAAACAGAAACAGGACCATGACACACCTGTCATTGTGTAACTATGCAGCCATTACAACATCATACAACATAAGGTACACAAAATCATGTGGCTTACTCGTGACAAATGCCAGCAAACAGAATCTGTCATTAACCACTAGTTGTGGCATGGCAAAACAACACTGCATTGTACAAGTACATGTTAACTAATATAGTCACCCTGTGCATCAGGCACATAGCTTCATTTCCCTGCATCTGTGGCAAGGATTACAGGGATGTGCAGCGGTATCGTCACTTGCACAAGGTGTTGTGTGGTGATGCATGAGGCCTAGGCTGACCCAAAAGGTTGACAGCATGTGTGTGAGTCAGGAAGGGAAGCGGGTAAGATGGACCATGGAAAGCTGACATGTGTGTCTGTAGCTGACCTGCATTTGATAGTGGTGTGTGATATGTATGGGTACACAGTCAAGCTCAGTGCTAGCCTTAAATATTTGTGTGTTAAACAGCTTTGAACCGTACATGGCAGAGTTGACAGTTTACCATCGACAGCCCAGAACATAGAAACCGGCTCTGCAGGAGTTGCACTGGCACCTCCATACCCATGGACAGAATTGGTGATAGTACCTGATGCTGCCTGCTGTCTTCTGGGACCGTGTCACCACAGGAATGCCCAGGACCAGGAGCCCATGACCTGCCATGTTGTGGTCTGGACAGCGCACTCCTTTCTGTAGCACTGGAAGTACTGCTACTATGGGACCATAATTGCGCACAGCCACGTAGAATTTCAGCAGATGGAGTTGCTGACCACATCCATGAGTCTGACACTCACCTCCAACCATACATTTCAGCACAAACAATGCGCTGTTCAAGACAGACACTGTCTCAGCCCACCTTCTGTCAACTGCATCAGTTGTATGCGAGTACAACTGAGATTATACCCTCCCCCCAAATAACATAGACCTGACACCCACGTAAAAGTATGTACAGTATGACACACTGACTGCTACATTATTACAATGCTGATAAGAGTAAGCCTACCTGCACCCTTCTCTGTTATGGAAACTGTGGCACCCACCCCACGATATATGGTTTGATGGATGCCTAAGAGCTGTCATGTGTGCCTAGGTTTGCCAGGAGTTCCTCAGTGGCTGAGAGTAGTTATTCCACTCAGGCCCTCCACCAGTGATGGCATAATCCCTGGCTACATTTGCTGCTCTTCGTCATGCAGCATTGACCATGTCCATTGCGCAGTGTCGAACCTGCTTATATGTCCTGTCCTGATGGCTCATGCCATTCACATCATGGACAAGGTCTGCCCACAATGCAGCTCACTGTTCCCTGTTTTGCCTCCTTTTGGACAGTAGGATGTGATGATGTTGCCTTAGTCCTTCCAGTATAATTTCACTTTCCACATCAGAGAAGGACGCATGACGTCTAGGGTACATGATTCCTGAAAGACAACAAAAGGGGAACACATTGCAGGATCACATACATGGAAGTAAGGTATGTAGAGATACAGCAAGGAGAAAATGGCTAGCACTATCTACTGCTTGCTCATACATTTCATACTCCATGGTGTGCAAGCATACTAAGTGTGTGGATACAACTGAGATTGTAGCAATAGTCAGGCATTCTCGTGTGTGCCACAAGAGATACTGCTGTATGATCATACACCCAACATTTGAGTCTACTGTAGCATGTACCCTACGGGCAACCCCTAATAATATATCATAAGGACAGTGCCACACAAATAGAAGTGTGCTATTACAACTACAATAAAGGGACAGTCCAATGAGACCAACGTGCCACAATGACAAATAACAATGCACCCTTGATGTATTGCATGTCCTGTGTAGGTGTAAGACAGCATGAGATCAATGATATGTCATTATCACATGTCTAAAACAGGCTTAATGCTGTAATGCCTATTCCCTGTAAGTCTACTCACCCATCTGCATCCTGTTGTACACAAAATCCGTTACATATCTGATGGAGTGCAGTATTCCTCTGTTGATATGTGGAGATGGTAAAGTTTTCACAAAGGCATGATCTGTGCGAGGAAAGTCTCATAGAGAATGGTTCCCCATAGCCAGCTGCTTGCTTTTTAAGCATGCTTCTCATCAGCAAGTCATTGCTTCTAAACCAATCTGCGGGTCTGAAATGCTAATTGCAGCAAGCACAGCTGATTTGCACTGTTATCAGCCAATGACTTACAATGACTGTATAATATATAAGGCCTTCATGTAGATTAGGTCCCCTTCCTGATATGTTGTGCTGGGCATTACTGAGGCGAGGAGACTACATCGTTGCAGAGGGCAGGTCTCTACAGAAACCTTTACATAGAGATGTGTGTGCTACAGGCTCCAGCTGCTGCAGGTAATATACATAGGCAGAGAGTCTGAACACTTTGGAGGGCAACAACCTACAGGAGTAACCATGGGAGCTGTGCCAGCCTTGTTGTAGAGGCAGACAAAGAGTGAGGCTACCGTTTGCACTCCAATTAAGGCATGTATTTAAGCTAAGTATGTTAATTAATGGTATCACTAGCACAGTAATTGGCAACATGATCAATATGTCTTTGAGTAAGATGGGGTATAAATTGAAAATATATCCACCATTTGGGTAACTGCCAAGCCATGTGTTACAGTCTGGTAGTAATTTGCAATATGTATGAGGGCAGGTCTTGTTACAAGTAAAGACTTCCAATGTGATGTTAGCTGTGCAGCTATGATAGTCTGCACAGTGACTTCAGAAGGATTGTGTGCTGCACTGTGATATTAGTGGCCTTCATTTGCAGTACCTACGTTGACATTCTCTGTGGATGCATATTAATGCATGACATGACACTTTATGCACATATAGTTTTGCTATAGGAATATGTGAAGCATGTTCCTACCTGCAGGCCTGTGATTTCCATCAGTGAAAAGCAGACATGCCATTTGAAATGCATTGTGTGGATAAAGAGTGCATGACTCAGTCATTAATTGCTGCCTTCACAATACTGTACATTCACTTCTACACACCACTAGATTTGAACCCAAGACTGTGTGTGGCAAAATGTACTGTTTGCAAGGCAATTAACAGACTGAACTACTGAGTCACTGCTACAGCAGGTGTATTTGCAAGATATATGTGCACACATACAAGTTGTGACATACATTTTCTGCATCCATCGGTATGTGCATGGCTTTATATGGATGTATGTGTGCACCAGGGTCCGGTTGAACATGAATTGTGCCATTAATGCCTTAGCAGGTGTCTTTCTATATGTTGCTGCTGATGGGCACATTTACCTGCTAACACAGGCCTCACTTACATCCATTATTATGTCTTTAGCTTTCTAGTGGTGTACTTTTGCACCAGAGTCCAAGGTATACTCACAATTTTTTCCATTACTATTTAATCAAGTTTGTGAGGCATGATGTGGTGCACAGCTCAGCTGAAACATGCTTAATGACTGTAACTGGCAATTACTATGTTTTGTTTAAACCACCTGCTTTAATTAAGAGTTGTGTGGTGTGGCAGGTTAATGCAGTGGTCTGCAAGTGCAATAGGTTCAATACATGCATGCGGCAGGGGTTTATTTTGTAGATGAGTATTACAAGTTGAAAAACACATATAATCAATATAACTCTATAGAGCTGATCTAAGCAAAGCTGCGTAATGTGGTGCATCATGCCGAAATGCACTAAAAAATATAAAGAAAAGAGAAATGGGGAGATAGGAAAGTGGCGAAATGGGGTGCAAGCAGGAGGAAAAACTTAGTGAAAGGCAGGTAGGGATGTGCAGTTATCCATTCCTTGTACAGCAACAAAAGTGCACTTTGACAGAATTTGTACATGACTTTGAACTCTCAACAACAGAGAGAGGAGTGAGGACAACATAACTGCGCTGTCAAGCCAGTTGGACCAAATTACATCCATCCAGTAGGCACGTGTGTGAAATGGAGAGCTATATATGGGATATTTTTTATGGGGGGGGCAGGTGCCCATTTATTTTATTTTTAATGTGAGAGTGGAATGTTGGGGAAGAGACATAGGTATGTGTGGGGGAGGTAAGTTAGGTAGGTGAGGATGCATTTGTAGACAGACAAGACAGATAAGACAGCAGACAAGGGAGATGTATGACACATGAGGGGGTGAACACCTTGGATAGGGAGAGTGTTGTGGAATCCAAGTCCCATGTGCTTCCAGATGACAGCAGTGTGACTCACATACCTAGCCATGGAAATGTTGGCACTACTCCTTCACTGTGCCAGGGGTGGCAGTGCTGGAAGTTGAGCACTGGGGCGAGACTGCCCCACCAGGTTGGCCAGCATGCCCTCAATCTGGGGCAGGTGGTGGTCAAACGCACGATAGACTATCCTGCACACCAAGACTGCCAGCTCATCATGAGTGAAAACACCCTCTCCATCACCACTCCCAGAGCGGGGCTGGGTCCTGTCCCATGGGGAGGTACTACCCGACGCCTCAGGTAGTGCAGGGGCAGCAGAGGGGGCACCACTGATTTGGGTCCCATACATGCTGGGACCTGGTGACACAGCCAGTTGAGGCAAAGCAGGTGGATCAGCTGGAACCGGCATACCTTAATATACTGTGGTAATTGAGGTATAGCAATACGTTAGGGTTAGTAATAATCAAACCATTGCTAGTATTAACAGAATGGAACATCATTTTAATTAATCCAAATGTATTTATTTATTACATTTGTTAACCGGAAAAAGTCCAACTGAGCCATGAACCCATTTTTAGCAGAGGCCCGGGGAAAAAAGCTCCAGACAAAAACAGTACAAATACAATACTTGTCAGTACAATATTTACATATGAGTTATGTTACATATGGCAATTTTTAAAAACACATAGAAATCCTTTTCAAGCTTAAATACAGAACATGAATGATACAAAGTCATGATAACATATTATTCAAATTAGACTGTTGCATATGGAAATTTTGTAAAGTCAACAGAACATAATGGTATCCACAGGGGTGCCAAATGACCTTTGCAGAGGTGGAGTAATAAGAATCAAGAAGAGATAGTAATAATCAGAGAGATGTAGTAGTTATGGAATGTAGACTATAGAAGAGCCGAGAGAGGGTGGGACAGGATAGGTGGAGTTAGCCAGGAGTATGACAGGAGCAGAGCCAGTGATTAGCTAGGAAGTTATGAAGTTGTTTGAACTCATGAGAGCGTAGATTTTTGGTAATAGTTTGAGGGATGGTGTTCCAGAGTTTGGTCATTTTATTGGAATAGAGGCAGTCACAAAGATAGTTGTGGGAGTGGGTGACCTTCAACATAAGTTTATTGGAGGATCTAAGGGGCTTGTGATTGTGATTAGGCTGGACAAGATTGGAGAGAGCAGGGCAGTTTTTAGGTTTGTGGATTAATTTGTGGATCATAGTAAGTTGGTTAAGAGCTAAAAGGTTTGGGAGTTCTAGCCAGTTTTGCTGGGACAGTGCAGTACAGTGGTGAGACCTGTGTGGGGCTTTTGTGGCAAACTTGGCAATTTTGTTATAGCAAAATTCTAGATTAGTTAAGTCAGTCTTGTGAAGGTTAGTGATAATATGAGATCTGTAGAGGAGGGAAGAAAGCAGGTAAGATGGGGCAGTTGCGAGTCTGGTGTTGTGTGTAAGATATAGTCTGGCCCTGTATAAGGTGCCATGCTTGACGTGCACTTTTTTGATTGTCAGAGAGACATGTTTTTCAAAAGTTAAATTCTCATCAATAGTGACCCCTAGGAGTTTAGTATGA
The DNA here is from genome assembly GCF_019279795.1 of Protopterus annectens. Taxonomy (NCBI): domain Eukaryota; kingdom Metazoa; phylum Chordata; order Ceratodontiformes; family Protopteridae; genus Protopterus; species Protopterus annectens. The sequence goes on along the minus strand of NC_056728.1, from coordinate 1,878,773,994 downwards.
GTTGTGGGTTCTATTTTGGTTCAGTTTGAGGAGATGAATGAGAGAGAGGCTTGACAAGGTTTGGATTTTTTATGTTTGAAGATTATTAATTTGGTTTTATTAGGTTTAGGATTAGTTGATGTTCAGACAGGCATTTTTCTATGTCTTGGAAAGATGATTACATTTTTGATTGGAGTTCTAGGGGAGAGGGGGGCAGACCATATAAGGGTAGCATCATAAGCATATTGGACAATGGTGGCTAGAGTGGTAGCAGCATTGAGGCAATTTGTGAATAATTTAAAGAGGAGAGGACCAAATATATAACCTTGGGGCACACCAATAGTGACCCCTAGGAGTTTAGTATGAGTTGTGGGTTCTATTTTGGTTCAGTTTAAGGAGATGAATGAGAGAGAGGCTTGACAAGGTTTGGATTTTTTATGTTTTCCCGCCTCTCCTCGACTAGTTTAGACCAGTTTACAGACTTTGCTGTATTCTGCGCTGTGGTGTAATTCCTGTGTTGTCCATTACCTTACTTGGATAGAAGGAAGTTTCTTTGCTCACCAGTGGGAGTGAGTAGCCTTGAGCAGCCTACCTGTCCCTGTAGGAAGTGACCTCAGCACAAGAGCTGTAGTAATTGGTTGTTTTGGACCATTTCTAGCTCTTTTGAAGTTCCCTGTTTAAAATCCGCCTCTGGGCATTTTTTTCTGGCTATACTACTCAGACAAGCTCCTCGTGGCCCTGCAGAGTGGTCCTAGCTACAAAGAACTCAGAAAAGTGACTACTTTCTGGATTTAAGTATCTTTGCTGTTTTTTTACTTGAAATACCTTCTCTAGCTTACCCTAAACAAGCTTAAACTGTTTTTTTTAGCTGTTTGCTGCATTATTTAATATCTGCACTTAAAGTTACATTTTAGTCGCAATTGATTTTGTTAGTTTGTTTAATTTAACTGTTGAGGCTGCCCACTAAAGTGTTCTAGCCTGTGTAACTGATTTATTACTGTTTCTGCATTTTCTGTGTGTTTTCTATCTAAAACAAAAAAAAACAAAAAAATAATCCTTGTTTTCCCGCCTCTCCTCGACTAGTTTAGACCAGTTTACAGGCTTTGCTGTATTCTGGGTTGTGGTGTAGTTCCTGTGTTGTCCATTACCTTATTTGGATAGAAGGAAGTTTCTTTGCTCACCAGTGGGAGTGGGGAGCCTTGAGCAGCCTACCTGTCCCTGTAGGAAGTGACCTCAGTACAAGAGCTGTAGTAATTTGTTGTTTTGGACCATTTCTAGTTCTTTTGAAGTTCCCTGTTTAAAATCCGCGTTTGCACAGCTTTGCGAGATTGTGCGCATAGCTAAACCAGGTTAAACTTCTTCTGGCTCTGCCAAGTCTGCTCTTCAAATTTTCCCTTAAGGAAGCTCTACTCTTAGTATAATCAGACCACTCGCTATATTATAAGCCTAGCACTTGTTCTCAAACTTCTCTACTAAGTAAGCACTCTCATACTAAGTAAGCACTACATCCACCTACCACCCCTGTGAATATTCACTTCCCTTAAAGGCACAGCACTCCCTTATACTGTTCTAGCATGTCGAGTGGTAGATTACTGGCGTCCTCTCCAGTTCAGCTGGTTAATCTGGGTATCTTGAGACAATGCTACTAATGTCTCATGTACACAGACAACCCTCTCCTCCTCCCAACAAACACAAATATATGTGAGATATGCAACTATATAGCCAAACTGGAGGCTGAACTCTCTCAACTCAGGGCTGGCATGACCAGACAGGAGGAGATGGTAACCACACACACAACAAACCCAGTCCCACATAGACCTACCACAACTGCAAACCAAACACATAAAAACACAAAGACATACTCAGAGGCTCTAATAAAAAACTTACCAAAACAACAGAGGCTCCCAAAGCAGACATACAAAAATCCACCACCTCAAAACAAAACGCATGCAACACATACTTCAATAAATCAGTGTGTCAATCAATCACAGCCCTTAAGGCCAAACACCATGCCTGATACACTAGTAATAGGTGACTCTATAGTCAGACACACTGATGTCCCGCTTACCAGGCTGAACAAGGAGAGGGTGACTGTGAGCTGCCTATCGGGAGCTAGGATCCGCCACATAACACATGCACTCAGGTCACTCCAAAGCAAGTACAAATATGACTTTGTCATTGTCCATGCTGGCGTGAATGACCTGAGACGCACTCCTGGACTACATGAAAAGAGACATAGAGGAGCTCTCTGATTATGTAGCCCAGGCTGGTATGACCCTGACCCTGAGCAGCATCTTGCCCTCACCAAGAATGATGCCACAATACAAAGACAAGATGATCAGCTTTAATAATTGGCTCAAGTACTGGTGTCATTTTAAGGGGATCCAATGTCTGTCTGCTTGGGATGACATGTTGGACAAGCCACGCTGCTTCGCAAGGAACGGCTTGCACCTGTCACCACTGGGCTTCTGGATATTGGCTAAGGTTCTTGCCACCCCCATAGTGCCTTTTTTAGGCAAGGCTCAAAAGACAAACCCACCTCCTTAGAAAACAAAAATGGAAAAAAACTAAGGGTAATGCTGCTCAATGCCAGAAATCTAAATCTCAAGATGCAGGCACTCGATGCACTCCTCAGTATGGAGAACATCGACGTCTGTGCTGTAACTGAAACCTGGTTCAAGGCTCCTGAGAGCACCCAAGCACTACCAGGCTATACCTCGTATCATGCTTTTCGGCCCGAAAACCTGGGTCGAACCACAAAGGGAGGGGGAGTGTCCATATTCATCAAGGACACCCACACCTCCAGGTTAGTAGCAACACATGAAGCATCAGAGACCATACAGGTGCAACTAACCATAGGCAAAACTGCTATACAACTGGTAGCATGTTACAGACCACCCTCCCAATCTCAGGAACCCCACTCAGCCTTCCTGAAGCATTGGAGGATATGAATGTATCACAAAATACCATCATACTGGGAGACTTCAACTACCCTAACATAGATTGGGTACATTATTCTAGCCCTAACACCCTAGCCCAAAGGTTCCTGGAATTCATAAATTCAAATGCACTGGAACAACTAGTCACCTCTCCCACTAGGGGAGATAATATACTAGACCTGATCATCACAAACATGGGGACAAAATGCTCCACACCGGAGGTATACCCCTCACTAGTGAGATCTGACCACAAACTAATCACCCTGGATATACATATCCCACCTCCACCCCAGCACAAAAGACCACAGTGAAAAACTTCTCAAAAGCAGACTTCACTCTTCTTAAGACTGAGATGGTATCCTTTAAACACACTGGGCCAGTGGATACCACATCCCACGATGCTGAATCCTTCACAAATGCTTTCTATGGACATCTCCAAGAATGCATGGATCATGCAATCCCAAATAAATCCAAGTCCCTCTCCACCAAAGGCAAGCATCCTGTCTGGTGGACCTCAGCCATTAACAAATTGTATAACAAAAGAAGGAAGCTATTGCATGACAGAGCAAAATCCCATAAAGGGAAGACATCTCTGATCAACACTAGCAGAAAACTACGTTCTCTCATAAAAACATCCAAGGCCAACTTTGAGAGAAAAATCGCTAAGGACACTAAAGATAACCACAAAGCCTTCTTCAGCTATGTTAGAAACCTGGTGGGAAACCCTCAGATATGCTCAGAGTTAGTTCACAACAACAAAAAATACACTGAACCCACAGATATTGCCAACATTCTGGCTGACAGGTTCAGTGCAAATTTCTCCCCTCCCTCACCCCCAAAAGAAGAAATACTTATCCCAGCTGAATGTAATCTCCCTGTCATCTCAGATGTCCAGGTGAGAGCCGCCCTCAGCAAAGCTAAAAACACAGCATCAATGGGACCTGACGGTATCTTGGGTTGCGTGCTACGTGAACTTCAAGAGGAGCTAAACCCGCACATAAAAATGCTATTTAACCTTAGCCTTACTACAGGATATGTACCTGAACACTGGCGTACAGCAACAGTGGTCCCACTCCACAAAGGGGGTACCTCTACAGACCCTGGGAACTACCGCCCCATAAGCTTAACCAGCCTGGTCTGCAAAGCTATGGAAAGAATCATTATGGAACTCATAAACAGAGACATTGGGGACCTACAGACACTTGATCTCACCCAGTTCGGCTTTGTAAAGGGCAGATCCTGCCTTTTGAACTTGGTTGACTTTTTCGAAACAGTCACTAGAGCCATTGATGAGGGCAAAGCAGTCTATACAGCCTACCTGGACTTGGCTAAGGCCTTCGACACAATACCCCACTCAGGCATCATAGATAAGCTCAACAGCTTAAATGTAAACCCTTATGTCACTAGATGGGTTGCAAACTGGCTAAAGGACAGAACCCATAAAGTTAAAATCACTGGAGCAATGTCAGACTCACAGCCAGTCACAAGTGGTGTCCCACAGGGATCTGTCCTGGGACCCCTCTTGTTCAGCATTTATTTCTCAGATGTTAAAGCAAACATGGGAGGGTTGTTGCTGACAAAGTTTGCAAATGACTGCAAACTAGGCACCATAGTCGATACACCAGCGGACACATTCATCCTACAAAAAGGCCTCACAGAAATGGACAACTGGTGCCGGAGTCATGGCCTTAAACTAAATGCCAAAAAATGTATGGTTATCCCCTTTGGGAAAAACAAAGTACCCACAAATTATCACATAGACAGCAACCCACTGAGTACGGAAAAAGTAATCAGAGACCTAGGGAGCCAAGTCAACAGCAACCTCTCATTTGACACCCACATTGCCAAAGTGGTTAGAAAGACATTCTACCTTGCACACCTTATCATGAAGGGATTCACATCCAGATCCAAGGATGCCATTGTACCCCTATACTCCTCCCTCATCAGACCCATGATTGAGTACAATGCCCCATTTGGTATGTACCTCACCCAGCATTTGCAACAGCTGGAGAGACCACAAGAGTACCTCACCAAGAGGATCAAGGGTCTCCAACATATGTCTTATTCTGCCAGACTGAAGAAGCTCCAGCTCTATTCAGTGGCATACCACCTGCTCAGAGGTGATCTGTGCCTGATGTACAAGGCCATGTCCAATCAGGAACTGATGGACATGCTCCACCTCAAAAAATCCAAATCCATCAGAACCATGAGAGCTAAAGACTTAAACCTCGGCACAAGTATGAATGGGACATGCTGGAGGGATAGATTCATAACCCAGAGGCTTCCCATGCTCTGGAACAGAATCCCAGTTCATGTTAGGCAGAGCCCCTCACTAACTCTTTTCAAGAGAAATCTTGATGAGTGGATGGGAGATCGTAAGTTTACCCCAGGGGTCACATCTGTGTCACTACTAGACAGGGGCACAGTAAACTAATTCTATTATATAAGGGGACCTTCACTGTGTCACTACTAGACAGAGGCACAGTATTCTAAATCTATTCTGTGCATTTTTGTACCATTTCATGGGGTGGCGAAAGCCACATCACTATGGCTAGGCTTACAAATGCCCCAGGGCAGATAGCCTAGTACTAAACTATGAAACTATGAAACTATGAAACACCAACAGAGACTGGGAGTTGGGGGAAGAGTGTTTTCCCATTTAGTGGCTTGCTGACGATTTGAAAGATAGCTGAAAAACCAGGACAGAGAAGATGGGCTGAGGCCATAGGTTGAGAGTTTATTGTTGTTGATGGGAAATGGTGTCAAAGGCTTTTGACATGTCAAGAAAGATAGAGGAGACAGCTTGGCCATCATTTAGGAGATGATGAAGGGTGCAGGTAAAACAGATTAGAGCAATTTATGTTTAGGTTTGAAACCGTGTTGTGAATTGGATAAGAGAATGTTATTAAGGAGGTGGTTAAGGAGTTGTTTGTGGATGCACTTTTTCTAAGATTTTAGCTAGTGAGGAAAGAATGGTTAGGGGCAGAAGTTAATAAGTTGTTTGGAAGGACCACCTTTATGGAAAGGGATGATGTGAGATATTTTCCAGAAAAGTGGGACATAGTGTTCTGCAACTGAGCAATTAATCAGTATAGATATGGGGTAGGCGATAGATGGGGCTGTGATTTTTAGAAATTCATTTGGGAGCTGATCTACTGCCAGTCAGCAGGGTTTAAGTTTTGTAAGGAGTGATTTTATGTAACTTGTTTGAATGGAAGTAAAGGAAAAATTGTTAGGTTATCAAGAGTTGGGGAGTGAAGAGTAGGCAGGGTATTTGGTTTGTTGCCTAGTAGGGAGGTTATGGAATTTATGAAGTGGGAGTTGATTTCATTTGCAATGGGATAAGAGATGATAGTTGTTTCTGGGGTTGGGGTAGCAGTGCGACCTTGGTATAGAGATAGTTCATGTTTTCCCAGAATTTTCGGGGGTTGTTAAGATGTTGTTACTAGCATGTTATGAAATACAACTGTTTGTCTACTTTGATTTGTTTCTTTACTTGATTACATAGTTGTTTATAAGTAGTGAAGTATGTTTTTGGTGGATTTGAAAGTTGACCAGGCTATATCCGTTTGTTTGATTAAAAGTTTAGTTTCTTTGGTTAACCAGGACAGGGGCTTTGACTTTGGGTAAACTTTCTTTCTTGGAGCTAGATTATTTCATATGTTAAGGAAGGTAGAGTTGAAAAATGTAACTGCTAGGTCTACCAGAAGGTACTTAAGTGGGGTCCAATCACAGTGTTGGAGAATTTGGTTAAACGTTGTGGGGGAGAAGTTTTGTTTGTAGTGGATATATTTGTAGGAGATATTGTTCTGAGTGTGTACACATTTTCTGTATAGAAAGGTAGGCTTCTGATCACTGAGGGAGTCTGGGAGGCAGCCTGCTATATAACTGAGATTGGGTTTCTTAGTATCCAGTCTAATGTTAGACTGTCTATTGGAATGTTTGTCAATGTGAGTTGGACAATTTATGGTCTGGGTGAAATTGTAAAGATTGAGGAAATTAGATGGGTTTTTGGATGTGCAGGCTTGCCAATCTAGGTTGAAATCACCCAAAGTAATTGTTTTCTAGTTGAAATTACTGGATGCCTATTAAAGCAGATGTTCAATGATGGGTAGGTTGTTGCATGGAGGGAGGTAGGAAACTAAGCTTATTATTTTTTTGTTTGAGTTTATTACAAGATGAGTGGTTAGAGTCTCAGAGTTGGGTAGGTTTGGTGGGGAGCATTGTAGTGGTTCAACTTTAAGGTTGCCCTTAAATAGTATAGCTACTCCAACACCTCTTTTGTTTAGTCTGTCTAATCTAATGATGTTATATCCATTTGGGGTGATCTCATTGTTCATGATGGGGGGCTTTAGCCAGGTTTCTGTTATTACTGCTATGTCAGGAGAGTAGGTGGCTTGGAATTCACTAGTTTTATTCATTATACTACAAAAGTTGACATTGGTGAAAAGCAGGTCAGAGTTGGAGGTTTTTGGGAGTGGGGGGTAGGGATGGGACTGTGAGTGGGAATGAAAGGAGTACGCTGAGGTGTGTGGAGTGGAGGGGGTGGTATTGGGACCTGGGCTGGGATGAATGTCAACACACAGCTTGATTTCTCTGGTGGAGTGTAACATAAGTTGCCTTCATTTATTAGTCACTTTGTGGTGTCGGGATGCAGGGGAAGTTGGACAGTAGGTTTGTAGGAGTTTGAAGAAGGCAAGCAGACAGGTAGAGTTATTATAGAGTTTTGAGCAGATGTCAGATGTCAAATACATATTAATGTATATTATGCGTAACAGAACAGTAAATAACAGTGAGTATGTTAACAGCATGTCAGTATGAAGTATATCATAAGGCCAACAAAACAGTTTAACAAAATACGTTAATATTGAATCATAATAACATATAACAATAATACATCACATTTTGCAAAAATATAGATAGTTAAAAAATATGTTAATATTAAGTCATAATAGTAAATAACAATAATAAATAAATAAACAAAAGGGGTGAGTAGGGAGGGAGAAAAACAATCCATTACTGACAATACAGACGATTTCCCTGAAAACACTGATAATAAATACTCTGCAGGCATGTAGTGTCAATTCTGAATACAGTGACTGCAATTTTCTTATAGCTGATGTATCATGTACATACCTCTCAAGCTGTTAGCATGGGTCAATATGGGCCAAGAAATAAATGCAGGTATACAACTAAACAGAGCACTTTCACATAATGTGGATTTCTATAACTAACAAAGTGCTCTGTAAGTGAATTTGGTAATACACTACATTTCAAGTAATCATTTTTCTGGTAATCCTGTGACAGACGGATTAGGCAGTTTTAATTACATTACATGAAACCATGACACTTAAAAGGCATGTTTGTGTACAGTACATAAACTAGCATCCATCGTGCCTTAGTTGGCAAGCATGGGAATAGAACCCAATAGCTGGGACTGCAGGGCACATCTGCAAAAAATGTAACATTGACTGCAGCGACTTAGTACATACATGCAAGGAATACATGCATTCTGGGAATATGTAGACAGATGTTTTTTTAGGAATCAACAATGATGCTTAACACTTTATTGGTATTGCTGATAAGTGTCTGTGAAATGTTAGCATAATCATATCTGCTCATAACATGGGCTACCTCAACCATATATCATTTGTTCCTCCTGGAGTGGGAGAAAAAGAGAGCATTATGTAACTGAATTTGTTTTACATTCTAGAACTATTACAGTGCTATACTTGACTGCAGTGACAATAGAACACGCATGCATGGCATATAGCAGTACTGCATTTATTGAAACAGATTTGTTTAGGAATCAGCAATGTTGCTCAACACTTTGTTGGTATTTCTGATAAGTGTCTGGAAATGCAACCACGGTCATATCTGTTCATAATGTGGGCTACCTCACACATACACCTTTTGTTCCTGGAGTGGGAAAAATAGGTAGCATTGTGTGCCTGAAGTTGTTTTGCATTCCAGAACTATTACAGTGCTATACTTGACTGCAATGACAGTAGAACACATATGCATGGTATATAGCCATACTGCATTTATTAAAACACATTTCTGCAGGAATAAACAAAGCTGCTTAACAATTTACTGATGTTGCTGATAACTGGTTGTGATGTCCACACAATATCTGCCCATAGAGTGGGCTACTTCACCCATATATCTTCATTACCTGAAGTAGGAGGAACAGAGATCACTATGTGACTGATACTGGCCTGGAGACAGCCTTGGACCATACTATGAGTTAAACAATATAGTTTGCAGGCCATTAGTTTAGCATTCTACAGCTATTACAGTGTTACACTTGACTGCAGCAACCTTACCAAAGACAAGCAATACATACAGCTCTGCTGCAGTGGTTATGACAACACAATACTACTGTACACAATTTTGTTTACTGTTATTGATATTATTTATTGTTTTTGCAATACAGGTGTCATTGTTCATTTATTGCCCTACAGCTCTAATTGCCCATTTATTGCACTACAGTTTTTATTGTGCATATTTTATTGCAGTAAATGCTTTACTCCTTTTTGCTTATTGCACTACAGTTAGCGTAATAAATCTGTACATACCACACTCATGTCACACCCTTGCAAGGCACCCAGCATAGGACTCAACAGTGCAAGCCATCTCAGCTGTATCTGTTGCAAGAGAAGCACACTACTATGCATACCAGTTTTGCAGACATTCAGCTTGCATATTGGTAAAACAGTTGAAAACATACTTATATATCTGTGGGGCATTCCCAGTTCTGGCTTCTTGTACCCAGATGTCCAATGTTCCCCTCTTCCCCTCTTCAGGTCATCATAATGGTGACTACACTGCTCACCTGTGTGGGGGATACCATTAACACTGGTGAGTTCCCTGGCCAACCAGTCCCAGGACTATGCCTTACACTCCGAGCACTGGAAACCTCCCTGCAGCAGCCTGGGTTCATGACTTTTTATCAGGACCTAACAAAGATCCTGGACTCCTGAACACCCATCTCTGCACCCGAAAGTGTGCACCTTCACCAGCACCGCCTGCCATATCACCAGTTGATCAGACTCCAAAGACTGTTGCAGAATTCCTGTCTATTGCACTTAATATAAGCTGTCTTCCCACCCTTACACATCGCTGAGCAACATTCAAAAAAGTGCTGTGTTGCTTAGCACCAGACAAATCAGTTAAGCAGACCTCAGCAGTGCAAATACTTGCACAATTGATGTTTTAGCTAAGCTTAGCACTGCACAAACAAAAACAGCCATTAGCATGTCAGTATGAAGTAAACCAAAAGGCCAACATAACAGTTTAACAAAATATCTTAATATTGAACCATAATAACACATAACAATAATACTAAAATTAATAATTTAAGCGATATTCAGCACAGCCCAGTAGTGCTATATTTCACAAATTTGTTTTTAAAATTAAACACATATAATAAATTATATTACAGAAATCTTATCACTGCTAGGGACCCAAACCTAGGACCTACTAAGCATTAGGCTATATCTCTACCCATTTAGCTACTTGGATATTATGAAAACTTGAAAAACTAGTTTACCTTCACATATATTACTTAGCTACCTGTTAGCTATGGTAAGCACAGTGGTGTGCCATGCAAATGCACTTAAATAGACCCAGAGATAAATAATTAATTATATCTGGTTCCTATTTTTAGATGTCTAGCAACTGTCAGCTATGTAGGTATGAGGACCGTTTGGCTCTGTGGCACTCCACTCCGTGCAGCGCAAACAGCAATTAAAAAAAAAGAAAAAGAATTAAAAATAAGAAAAATACATAATTATGATAATTAATGACATCCGGTTGCTATTTTTAGATGTCTGGCAGGTGTCAGCTGTCTATATGTGAGTACAGCTTGGCATTGTTATTCTTTGCACCACACTGAGCAAACATAAAAAATGGGAAAAAATAAATAAAATTAAATATTATGCATTTAACCCAATTCACAGCATTTCAACAGTAGCAAGCCTCACCCTGTATGCATCCACAAACATTGGTAGTCTCTACACTTCTCCCTACACAGATTCAATTTCCTGTTCCTATGCTCTCCCTCGGCAGCATGTCATCATTAATATGTATGGCATGCTGCCAAGCGGGGGCCATGGATACATTCCATGTAAGCTCTACACAGTGCCTACATGGATTTTATTAAATACTGGGGAATATGTATATTATTCTTTCTTATATGTTTTCAAAATCATGTATTTTTTAGTAAAACTGTATTTTATAAGATAAGACATATTTTTTGAACAAACTGTCCTGGTGACTTAGTTCAAAGCCTGCACAGAGTTTACATGTTTGTCTGGTGAGCAGCAGCACCAATTACATATGTATGCCATGCACCATGTTTAAATGTAAACAAGCTCGGTTTCATACCCCGCAACAGTGTTGGTGGCCAGGAAACTATGTATAGTAGCATGGACAGCAGCAGTCATGTAAATTTGCTTACGTATGGGCAAATTTGGTCTGTGCAATTGTGTGGAATGCCACAATGATTACCAGGGTTATGAATAAAGCAATGTATATAGTTCCAACATATTACAGTATGCAATGCAAAGTATTGAGGAAATCTGTGTCAGGCATAATTATTAAAAGTTGTATAAATGATCAGTAAGGTTACACAAACTACATCATAAATAAATGGACACACAGAGGAAATGTAGGAATAAACACAGGGAAAAACGACAGGTGCAACATGGCAATGTACAACAGATGATGGCATGTCAATGAAGAAAGTTGTACCATGAACCGTAATCACATATTGCCATGATAGAATATGAACTGCACACTTAATATATATTATGTGACTGTCACACAAGGTGACACATCAGTGAAGCAGATACTTTGTGATATAAGCATCCTGACAGGAGCAGTGGACAGGACATATATCAGGGATTATGTGCATATTGTGAAGCTGTACAAAATGAGTTGCCTGAATGTGAATTACATGACAGTATAGGTCTCAACCAAGCGGGAGACCTAGTAACAGTTGCATAGACAACAGTAGACAGAAGCATGCACAATCACAGACAATATCAGAATAATACCACCAGTAATCCCATGTCTTCCACATAACATATGTGATTGTGAGTGATATTAGATGGTTTTGCAAGAACACACTTGTACAACTATTATGATTCATCAGCAATCTCTGAGGGGAATCAGGCACACCTCCCTCAAAATGTAACATCTGCTGGAGGTGTTCAGAGGGACACTGTTATACCTGTATTACAAATAAAGTGCAGGCCTGGCTTGTTAACAGGTGTGAATACCACTTGGTCTATTCATAGGGGTATGTTGTCCATATTGTAGTTATCTTGTGTATTTGCATTCATAATGGAACTAATCCCCTCATGAGGTTCCTTCATTTACCATGTCCCTATGGCTGTGGCATCATTCCTTTGTGTGTGCTGATACTGTATGCATTATACCACTACCACACTTAGAATAAATGATTATCCACAATTTGCAGTCCTCCACAAAGCTGGTTGGAGAAAGGATGTGTAAGTCAGTTTTGATGTCTGACATTTAAATAATGGACTGGAAAGGGCCTACCGCAGAAACCTGAGGTACAGATCTGGTCACTGGACACTAGGTAGAGGTGACTTCACACACTACAACATATTTCTCTGTCAAATATGTGTTCCAGTTGTCTACCCACTTGGTGATGCAGGTGCTATGGTCACTTGTGACAATTTCTCTGTAATATCTGACTGTTAATTTGTGTCATATGCTTTGGCCAGGTCAACTATATAGGATGATAGTGCCCTTGTTAACCCTCTTGAAAACAGTGAACAGATGTAATAGACATGATGTAGCCTGAATAAATCAAATGTGGGTTTAGTACACACTCAGCATTTTACCTGCATCCTTCTAGAGAAGGTCTGTGATGGCTACTTAGCCAACATCATGTATGAGGAAAGTCAGGATGGGTTTATAACTCCATACATCAGGTGATGGTCCCCCTGAGTCAGAAGGATGTATGCTGCTGTACACCTGACTATGGGAACATAGGCTACCTGGAGGCTGTGCTGACGTAGAGATCCATCTGTGTCTTGTAGGTCAGGTTTTATGTCACACTATAGGCAACCTGTGATGTTATCACAGCCCACTGCTTCTGTTTTATTAGTTGTAGAGAGTATACAGATGTGCTGCCATGCTGAGAATAAAAACTGAGTATATTTTGGCTGATGGCCAGTGGCGACAGGGCAGTAACATGTGAGAATATCCGTCAGCTAGCAGATTGTCTATGTCCTCTGGGTGGTTATGTCTGCTGACATCCACACACAGATCTGTGCTTAGTTGCGTATTCCACTTAACATTTCATATGTATTGAAATAAATGATTTGTGACAAGATCTCCATACACCCTTGGTCATTCTTCACATTCCACACACTGTTGTTATGCACACAATCGCAGAATTTTACCGATGTCACATACTTACATCACTTGCACAACATACGCATATATGTGTTTCACAGGCAAGCTTTGTTTGAGCATCTTGATGTCACATCAGGACACATTAGAGATCAGTCATTTGCGGCTCATGCAGAACATTTCCTGACACAAATGCTAATAATCACACAATGGTGCTGCTCACCACTTCAGTAATCCTTGGGTGTAGCAACACAACTGCACATACAATGATATCCACAAGGTTAAAATTGCATCAAAACATGTGATACATTGGTTGTGTATATCACAGCATAGCAGCCATGTGTATGAGACAAGACATATGTGACCATGTAATCAATGAAAATTTATACTGATGTCAGTTACAGAACATTTAATGATGGTATGTAAACACATGCACACCTGCGCCACATTGCAAGTGTAACTGTGATGGCAGAATGTGAACTGTGTAGAAGGTTGATCTGCTCGACTACAAAAACACATGCCTAATAACTGTCTTTCGGCTTTTCCCGGTTAGGGGTCACTACAATGGAACTCTGGTCCGCTAATGATTGGCAGTAGATTTTTGCGTGCTGGCTTGCTGGGCCTAATGCATAACCTTCAATGAAGGAACACCCATTTACGCATGTCGACACACAGAAGACACTCTAACTGAGAATCGAACGTGCAACATCTAACTGTGAGGCGACAACGCTACCACAGCATCACCACAGCAGTAATCACAAATCACAAATCACATGCCTAATATGCCACCAATATACATAACAGTGTATTATACCATATTGACAGCTCTCAGGAGGCATATTACAACAGCTATAGAAGGAGCATGTATTTTATGGCATCAATGGCCATAAATACTTTAATTCAAATCATAGATTTTAAGACACTTTTGTAGTCATACTGCACATCCACACCTCAATATAGCACATGTCAATTGCAGCAACATTGACATGTCAACCATTTATGTGGTTATAGGACATAATTAGGTTAATGGCCAACATCACATGAAATCCTAGCCATTATTATACCCCTAAAAAATCCCCATATCTATATTATGGAAGATAGTAAGCCTATTGTACGTATGTGTATACTTGTTTGATTGCATTACATACTGCCACCATCCATATGGGACACGTGTACCACACCATGGCAGAATTAGCAATCACACATGCAGTGGTATTGAGACAGTTTGCACAGGGTCATGGAAGGGTTCTGCTTATGGTGTGTGTGTGTGTGTGTGTGTGTGTGTGTGTGTGTGTGTGTGTGTGTGTGTGTGTGTGTGTGTGTGTGCATATTTGACTTGAGGATATCCTCCACTCCTCTGCAGGAAGGATGTCATGTGGTCAGTGGAAAAAGAAGGATGATGGATACATGGCAAAAGATTTTCTAAATGGTAGCCAAAGTTCATACAATGGTCATAACATACCACCAACCATGCACACACAGCAGTAGACTAGGCCTGATTTTAACATTACACTTGTGTAGCTATAAAATATGAATGCCATTGAATGTTACAGTAAAACACCACATATGCCTGACCATAACACTGTCACATTGCACTTTACATTATATGATAGCATCATTGTATGCTGAGGAAAACATGCTGGAAGGAGTGTAGGACATGGATGTGGAGTCATATCCCTTTGTAAAATTGTTTCAAAAGTAATACGTGTATGTACAAATATGCAAGTTGCCTGTTGTCTGATTAGAAATCCTAAATGTGTAGGTAAAGTAGTTTGCAAACACCGTAGATAATGTTACTGCCACAGCACAGACTTGTCTTGAATATTGTCAGAGGGCATGTTATACTGGATAACATCATTGTTGCATACTATAATGAGATGTTTGGAGTAAGGTTTGGCATAGTTGTGGACTCACCTATCATTCTAAAATTGTCAGCATAGTAAGTGTTGACTGCACACACAGTTGACTGTTGTGAGAACACCTACCTAACTATGTACTTAGCACAGCACATAACACAAGTTCCAGGGCAAAAGTCTGTCTTTAAGTGACAGAGAACACTTTGTAACTGATGACATCAGCAGTGTCTGGTGAGAAGTTGGTAATAGCAGTGTCACACATGCTGGTGTAAAATGGTGCTTTGAACTGAATGTGAACCAACTGAACAAAAACATACACATTAGTTGGCTGCAGTGAAAAGAAACCCCCTATTTAACAAAAGTACACAAACCAGAGAATGCAGTATTTAACATATACACCACAACATAAGTCTGGCTTTCATACTGTCTGACAACACTTTACAGCTGATGACAGCAGCAGTGTCTGGTGAGAAGAAAATGGTACTAGCACTGTCTTACGTGCTGGTGTAAAATAGTCTCTTGAATGTCAACCAAGTAAACATACACACCCACCCATACCAATTGACCACAGGTAGAATAGAATCACTATCTACACAGCACAGCACGTAACACAAGCACCACAGAACAAGTCTGACTTTTAGAATGCTGCAGGACAACTCATAGTGGATGCCATTATCACTGATTCTTTTAGAGTAGATGTTGTGAGGCCTGCATTAAATGGATATGCAGGCATGTACAACTTTCAAAATATTGGTACTCCATGAGATTGCACTGGTGACCAAAGGATACATAGTTATGGTCTTCTGACTAGACAGACAAACAGACCACAGTTGACTACATTGAGAATAGAACCCCTACCTACGTTATCTGCATAGTGAGCTCAGAACTTAACTAAAACTCTACAGTGCAAGCCTGACTTTTATAATACTACAGGACAATTTAGAGAGGATGACATTAGCAATGGATGTTTGAAAGAAGATGTTGGGAGGCCTGAATGAAATGGACATGTAGGCATGTCAACTGTCAAAATAGTGGTAGTACATTGGATTTTTCTGATGACTATAGAATAAACAGTTATGCTCTTCTGACTAAACAGACACACCCACACACAAACAGGTGCACACAAACACACACACACACACACACGCACATACACACACACACACACACACACACACACACACACACACACACACACACACACACACACACATGTGCAAATGATAACTGCAGTGAAATTAGAACCCTTACCTTACTAAGTCCACTGACTAGGATACTCGGTATTTAACGCAAGTACCATGGCACAAGTCTGACTTTAACAATGCTGCAGGACGATATATAGTGGATGACATCAGCTTTGGTTTTAAGAGAAGATGTTGGGAGGCCTAAATGAAATAGATGTGTAGGCATGCACAACAGTGTATTTAAGCAGTATTGCACAGAGATAACTGCTCCATTGAAGAGACATTCACTGTCACTCAGCATTGGTGTGTGGTACCAAACTCCACACAAACAGAGGAAAAAAGGGAAGGGATTCATTTTTTCACTATTCTGTGTAGTGTGTGATTCTATTTTTGACCAGATTAACAGTGTTAAAATGGGGTAGATGGGAAAGTGGTGAAATGGGGGGCAAGTAGGGGGAAGAACAAAGTGAAAGCAATATAGGAATGTGCAAGAAGGAGGTAGGAATGAACCATGGCTATCCACTTCTTCAACAGTGTAAAATTAAAATATGTATAGAATATTAGCTGAATTTGGACTGTCACCTTAACAGAGTTGGTTGGCAACAATGCAAGCATGTTATATAGCCAGCTGGAACAAATCAAGTGTGTCAAGAAGACACATGAGTGAAGTGGATAGATACGCATGGGGTGATGTTTTTTGTGGGACAGGTGCCTTTTTTTACTTCAGTAAGAGAAGAATGTTGGGTAAGGAACATACTTCTGGGTCAGGTAAGTAGTGTAGTTGATGATGCAGGTGCAAGCAAACAGGAAAAATAAGAGAAGACACAGTGACAATGAGGAACTTGAGAGGTTGGGGGACACCATGATTGGGTTCAGGGAGGGGACAACAGATGCCCATGCCCTTCAAACATAGGGACACTGAGAATTTAGTCCTCACCCACAGGACTGTCATCATTGTTCTGTTATTCCACTGGCTGTTGGAGTGCTTGACATTTTCTCCTATTGCCAATAAAAGAGAGCATCCTTTCCATCTGATGTAGGTGTGCACCAATGGTGCTGTGCATGACCCAATGCACCAAGCCTGGCAACTCTTGGTGTGTGATAAAATGTCCAACTTCGTCAGTACTCTTGAAGGGTACCACAACACCTGCTGACGGGGTACTGCTACCTTATGTGGACAGCCCAGGTAGTACAAGGGAAGCAGAAGCAATACTGACATGTTAGGTCCAAGATGTGCTGGGCATCGATGCAAGAACCTGTGGAGTGGGGGCAGCCTGAGCCAAGGGGATTGGCCTACCTCCCTGTGTTGTAAAGCATTTTGTGAATTGTTAGAGATGGATGATATGGAAACATTTTGATGATGCATAGAAAAAGAAAAAGTAAGGAAAACTTCTTGAAAGCCAACTTAATGCTACTCAAGTCAGAAGTGACAAACGTCATGACAGCCATGCAGACAGGAACTGAAAGTTCAACTGTTGAATCCTACACTAAGGCACTGTACGAGCACATCCACTCATGCATGAATCATGCCATCCCAAATAGAACCAAGATGCTCTCATCCAAAAAAAGGAAGCCAATCTGTTGGTCCCCTGCCATAAAACTGTTGCAGAAAAGAGGAAAATCCAAGGATGCAAAAAACTCCCTTACCAGCCTCAATAAGAAACTGAGATCCCTCATAAAATCCTCCAAAGCTAGTTACGAAAATAAAATTGTCAAAGATTCCAAAGACAACCACAAGGCATTCTATAACTATGTCAAGAATCTAACTGACAATGCTCAAATATGTTCTGAGCTAAAATGGAATGGTATTAAATATACTGATCCCAAGGATACTGCCAATATCCTGGCCGATCGATTCAGTGCCAACTTCACCCTCCTCACCCCCTAAATGGCCCATCTCAATACTGGAAGATTGCCATATTCTGGTAATAACGGCCACACAGATAAAAAACACACTCTCCAAAGCTAAGAATACAACATCCATGGGACAAGATGACATCCCGGGCTGTGTACTACATGAACTACAATATGAAGTGGCACCTCACCTAAGTGTCATGTTTAATCATAGCTTCACCTCAGGTTTTGTGCCCACTGAGTGGCGCAGAGCTACAGCTATCTCACTCCACAAGGGGGGATCAACCTTGGATCCAGGACACTACCTTCCCATCAGTCTGACGAGCCTTATTTACAAGTCCATGGAGCGTATTATCATGGAACTTATAAACAAAGACATTGGCAACCTTCAAACACTGGACCCCACCCAGTTTGGGTTCGTGAAGGGCCGATCTTGTCTCCTGAACCTGATTGACTTCTTCGAATCAGTCCCAAAAGCCATGGACAAGGATAAGGTGGTTCACACAGCCTATCTAGACCTTGCCAAGGCTTTTGACACCATCCCCGACTCTGGAATCATAGATAAACTTACTAAGCTGGGCATTAATCCCTACATCACCCAATGGGTTGCTAACTGGCTTACTGATAGAACCCACACTGTAAAAGTAGCCAACTCCAAATCCAGCTCCAGACAAGTGGAGTACCTCAGGGTTCAGTCCTGGGACAGCTCTTGATTGGCATCTACTTCTCTGAAGAACAGGCCAACACTAAGGGACTCTGGCTAACAAAGTTTGCAGATGACTGCAAACTGGGAGCCATTATTGAATCCCCAAATGATGTGGATACTCTACAAAAGGGCCTTACAGAAACAGATGCTTGGTGCCAAAGCCATGGGCTCAAGCTCAATGCCAAGAAATGTATAGTTATCCCCTTTGGGAAAAATATGTACCCATGAATTACCATATAGGTGGCAGTACACTAAACACCAAAAGTGTGATAAGAGACTTAGGGACACAGGTGGATAGTGGTCTCACTTTTGATAACCACATTGCCTCAACAGTCAGGAAATCCTTCTATGTGGCACACCTCATCACTAACAGCTTTTTATCCAGAATAAAGTAGGTCATTGTCCCACTGTACTCATCCCTCATTAGACCCATTATAGAATACAATGCCCCATTTGGTATGTACCTCTTAAGACATCTGCAACAACTGGAAAGGCCACAGAAATACCTCACTAAAAGAATCACAGGCCTAAAGCAGATGCCCTATGCTGACTGCCTTAAAAAACTCCAGCTATACTCTGTTGCATATCGTCTACTCAGAGGCGATCTTTGTTTAACATACAAGGCCATGTCAAACCCAGAGCTGTTGGACATGCTACACTTAAAGAAATCCCAATCCCTCAGAGCCACATGCTCCATGGATCTAAACCTTGTCATCAAGCAAAGTGCCTCTTTGGCCCTCTTCGAAAGGAACTTTGATGATTGGATGGGAGAAAGGAAATTCACCCTGGGGATCACGTCAGTGCCCTGCTAGACAACAGTCCAGGGAAGTAAATAGTGTGGGAAGAAATAGCCAGGGAATTCTTATAGCTAGGCTTGTATAGGCCCTATGGCTGATAGCCTAGTACCACACTATGAACCTATGAACCTATGAGCCTATGAACTATGAACCTAAGATAATGGGTGGGGAAGAAAAAGTGATAATTAGTACTATCATATGTGGCATACAATATATAATCACAATAATAAAGTAATTATCTCTACTTTTACATTGAAGTATACTTCTTAACAACTACAAACTCTAGGTAATCATTACTCAAAGTAATTCTTGCAATGTGCATATATTCCACATATGCTTGGTCACAATATACAGATTAAGCAGGGCAGGGCATTTATGCCACTTCTGTTGAAATTAAATTATGTAATATTTAAAGGAGTTTTCTATATGTTTGTTACTTGTACATTTGAATGCATGACATCTGACTACATTATTAGACGTGACTCCTACAGTTTGCTTGTGCTACAGACTGAAGCATGCATGCTTGCTTTTACAGTTAGGACATGCATGCTTAATTAGCTACTGCTGTATAGAAGAGCAATACTTTAGCTAAAATAATACCTATGTTGTGCTGCATACATACCCCTTGCTTCCCCCACTCTCTGTAGATGCTCAGCATGGGCCTCCCTATTTGCCATGATCTCTTAGTTGGCTGTGGAATAAAAAGAAGAGAACAAGAGAAGAGTATTAAGCATACTAGTTTTGCATATATGCAGTTGCCTATCTAGTTTTCATTCTTTTTTTCATGTATACTTGCACAACTGTGGGATATCAGTAGTCCTAAACTCATACAGCCACTGGATGATTGTATTCTGCTTGCACCTTTTGAGATCATAATAGTGATGCCTACACTGTTTTCCAGTGTGTAGAATGCCAGACACACTGTAGACAGCCTTGGCCAGACTATTCCATGCCTCAGACTTGTACTGGGAGCTGGTATAGACACCATGCAAGAGCCTTCAGCTTTAGAGTTTTCCAAGGAGTCCAGTAAAGATTCTGTACTCCTCAGCACCCCACCTCTACACCCTGAATTGGGTACCTTCCCATCTTCTACCAGACATGTCTGACCAGGGAAAACAGCAATAGTTAAGAATGATTTCCCAACATGCATGTTATCACATTTACTACTAGTGCACCAAAACAGTGCCTCACAACCAGGACTGTACACCGCTCACAGAATCAGCATTTACAAAACTGGTAAAGCCATACAAAACTCTGGAACACTGGAAGTAAAAAATGTTTAATGAAAATTTCTACGTGCTCTTCCCAATAAGTTATTACAGGCTTCATCAGAGATTAAAAAACAGTTAAAACATCACTTCCTTATATAACCTTTGAAAAGGAAGTGGTAAACTTGATTAAACTGTTACAAAATTTATAACAACCATATCATATTATTACCTATCAAAAATGAAAAATGCAAACCCATCCCAAAATGATTAATTGAGTCAAGGGCAGCAAATAATTTGATCTGCCAGAATTGTTCTTCCGCTTCTAGCTTATAGTTCCACAGTCCACCTCTTAAATCTAAAATATTAAAAAGCAAAAACAGACAAACATGCTTTGGAAGCATATTCAACAGATTGGAGGACATAAGATTTTCAGGTTCTACACCGTGGGATCAGTGCTACAGTCATGATTATTTCTTTGATCTTCTTTTCTTTCACTCCAGTTTCTAGATCTTTAAGCCAGTATCTGTTGACCTTAGCACCTTCTTTGACCACTGCTTTCTGCTGATTGTGACCCATGCCAGCAATTGGTTCATTAGGGAAGGCCTCACTGTATCTGATTTTAATACAATTTCTTTAGAAATCTACCTGTGTTGCATGCTGACTGCTCTCGTATGGAGTCTTATGACTGTCTCTCTCTTTGTAAATCATGCACTGGCAACCATTAAGCCATTTGGCAGGCAGAAGTCTAGAATGGACTATCCAACTTTATTCCTGTTGTCTTAACCTTGTGGATCTAGGCAGTCCTCATACTCTTTTTTTGTCTCTCCTCATATAAGCATTTAAGTCCATCCTTATCAAAATCAACCCATTTTGTTCATCTTTATCTAGGGGCCCCTACAACTGCTGTCTCAGAAAAACCATACCAGACAACTGAAAACCAGACAGCTAGTAGCTTTTTGTCCCAGGGTTGTAGGACATTATGACAGGCACACACAAAAAGAAGCATATACCTGTCCTACTGTTATCATCGGTCATCTGGAGTATATTATGTCTTCAACCCATTTAGCACTGGCAAATATCCTTGCCCTTTGTGGCAACATTAATCTATGTGTCCAAATCACCAAGACAAAACTTTTACACCACTGAGTTGCTATTCCTGATCCTGCTTTAATGGCTGCATTTCATGTTTTCTTACCAAGAATATACTGCTCACCACAGCTGATGCCCACAGCAGTTGGTGTACATGACCCTTCCCCTGACAGATGGCATCTAGAGTTTTTGCCGCTGCTCTTGACTCAATTAATTTCTCTGTACACTCTGTTGACATACATCTCAAGATTAACTGGGAGGGCTAGGATTGAACAAAATACTTTTCATCCAAGCATGCTTTTGGTAAGTGGGAGGAACCTATAGAATGACTTTGGAAGAACATGCAAACCATTCATAGACAGTGATGGGTGGCCATGATTGGGCACTGAACTTTGGCTCAGTGCAGCAAGGACCTTAAATGTTATGCACTGTGTCCTCTGTACTTTACTCACCATCTGCTTTATCCTCCTTATTTTAAATAAGTAGAGTAAAGATAACTATAAATATATAATTACATAATGCATATTTTCATTAGTAAGTCACGTGTGTAACAGCCTAATGTGCATAGTATAGCAGACTGGTTTATTTACTCTTCCTGTGCAATATGTATGTTTTATTTAAAAAGTTGCATTATGTGCATAAAATTGCTTTGATTTTTATATTCTTAAAGGTACAAATCACACAGGAGATTTTTCTCCTTGGGTCTACATGGAAAATAAGCCCGGACCAAATGGACATTCCCTGTCAGCTGATAAATAAGGAACATATATATTTCTTCTTTTCAAAGGAAAGCACACAAACAACCACAAGCCCAAGACTGAAAACCCGAAGTGAAATCATACACATTGTTGAACAGTTTCTTTGATTTGTCAACAACAGATAGAAATAGTGAGAATAAATGATAGTATCTTTATTATCCACTTTAATTGTTTTGAAAATAGTGCTATTGCAGGGGCTGAAAACAACTTATTGATTATGAGCAATACAGCTCTTTGAGCTGTCAATCATTTTTTAATTCTGTAGACTTTGGAATTTTGGGATGGGGTGTACGTTGGATGAGTGTAAAGAACAACAGAGGAGAACCTCCTTTTTTAGTGTAAGTGAGGCTAGGAATGCATTGAATTAAATGATCAATGCAAGCTTTTATACTCAGGAGTAGGCAAAACGCTAACTTAGTTACCTAAAAATCATATGAAAAAATAAAATGGTATATAAAAGTTAAACAAAGTTCTGTGGCACCCTAAAGCCTTGGGGAAAACATGTTAATTCTATTCTGTCCTTACCTAGTTTGAACACTTAGATATATAGCTAACATCGCATCTGTAATTTACAGATTTTATCTCCATACTATGTAGCTCATGGGCAGCCATGCTGCTATTGTAAACTTTTCCCTACAAGCTGGATTGTTACTCCACATGATCTAAGCATTAAATTTTGTTCAATCCATTTCATGTGATTTTCACTGGTAATCTTTTAAAATGTGAAAATGCATAGATCTACAAACTATGAAAATATCTATATCTATATCTATATCTATATCTGGATTCACTTTAGAAGCTCGAAATACTGAAATATCGAATTTCAGTAATTCAAGGCCATAAAGTGGAAACCTGAAAAGAACGAAAACTCAGAAGCACGAAATTCAAACTCTTGCATACCAGAGATTTTGAATTAGCGCTTCTGGTGTTTTGCTGTGGTTATGGATTCAGGTAAGTGTTTATGTGTCCAGGGTTTTGGGTAGAGGCTGTGGTATGTGTTGGTTTGTTTTGTTACTGTGATGTGTGTGTGTGTGTGTGTGTGTGTGTGTGTGTGTGTGTGTGTGTGTGTGTGTGTGCGCGCGAGGAGAATGTTGCTTGTGTGGTAGTGTCTTGCGTGTCTTTGTATGTAGTTCAACCTCGGAGTTAGAATATTTAAGTAGGGGGGTGTGGGGGTGCAGCCCCCCATGGGCAGTCCAGGGGGGCTTGCCCCCCTGCTTTTATGTAGGACAGAGCTTATGTTTGTGTGTGGGGAGGAAGGTGCGTGTTTGTGTATAGCAGAAGCGGTAATTCAAAATCTCTGGTATGTGAGATTTTGAATTTCGGGCTTCTAAGTTTTCATTCTTTTCAGGTTTCCACTTTAGAGCCTCGACATACTGAATTTCAATATTTCAGTATTTTGAGGATGTAAAGTGAGTCCCTATATCTAAATCTATATCTATATCTATATCTATATCTATATCTATATCTATATCTATATCTATATCTCTGGGTCTAGAACCACTCATTGAGCATTCCTAATGTCATTGTCTGGAATATTGGTGTCACATTATCAGAACGTGAATTTTCAAAACACATTGAACATACTCCATAGATTACCCCAGAGCTAATCTAACAAACAACTGAAGAAATTGTGTACATCCAATATGTTCTGCAAGACAGGCTAACTCCACCGAAGGGCCATTGTAAGCCTTAGCCAATATCCAAAAGTGAGAATCAAGCCCTGTACCTTCTGTCTAGGAGGTGAAGCTCTTAGCCATTACCCTAACTATTCTCTCTCTCTCTCTATATATATATATATATATATATATATATATATATATATATATATATATATATATATATATATATATATATATATATATATATATATATATAGATATAAATATATATATATATATGTGTGTGTGTGTGTGTGTGTAGATATATAGATATATATTGATTCATGTGCTTGTGAGCGCGGGCACACACACACACACACACACACACACACACACACACACACACACACACACACACACACACACATACTCTTATGTAGCTGACATTTAGAATGTAGACAGTTTAGAATGTTGACTCTCAGAATCAAAATATAGACAGATCATAAAGTAGACTGTTCAGAATATAGACAGATATAAGTGGGTTGGCATTAGGAGTGGTTGTGAGTTTGTGTTAGTATTGCCTGGTTAAAGTTGGAATAGTCATTGGTAAGGGAATAACTTTAATGAGGCTCATATTTGTTGGTATGCATATATGTGAGTGTGTGTGCATGGGTATGCATATGTTTGGGCATGTCTTCTGTAGTGGTAGTGGTACAGATAGGGTAAAGTGCAGGAGAAGGGGCTTGTTTAGGTTTAGTAGGTAGTAGTAAGCTGGTGCATGGGAAAAGCATATACCTTCTTTCCCAAAATGAAACATTTTACTACGAGTCTGCTAAAACTGAATTTCAATGTATGAGCCAATTTATTTTATTTAATTATTTTATTTTATTTTTATTTTATTTACATTTGTTGATGGGAGTGTCTGGCTGAGCCAAAGCCCTTTTTCAGCAGAGGCCTGGGGAGAAAAGCTGCAGTACATACTTAATAACTATATGGTACAAGTTACAAGTTAAAAAAAAAAATAACAAAAAAACAAGTGGTGAAAAAGCTTTGGCATATACATAATAGAATTGTAGATTTTAACAAATATTTTACAAGTGAAGATACAGCAGAATTGGCTTAGAATAGTTTAAATAAAACAAATGTGACAATATAGTAATTTAACAAATAATTAAAGGTAAAAAAAGAATAAAAACAATTTCATTTTTGTGAACATTTACAGGAAGATGTCTATTCAGATAGGATTTTAATGAGTGGGAAATTGTAGAAGGAAAGTCAGAGGAGAAGGAGAATTTTCAAGGAGGGTTTGAGCATTGGCAGATCCACTTTTTGGTAAGATGTTCTTTTAGTGCTAGCTTAAACTTTTTGGGATGAGCCTGTGTTCAAATCTCAAGAGGTAGCTTGTTCCATTCCATTGAGGGGTGGTAGCTGTATACGTTTTGTCCTGCTTTAGATTTGGGCTTATAGATTTTTAGAAGGTCTTGAGAAGAGCTACAGAGATTTCTTGTGGGAGCCTAATAGGGTGTAAGGCTGGACAAAAGGATGGATGATTTAGGATTGCATGTATAGTTTGGAGCTGAGAGAGAAAGAGGAGTTGGGGCAGTTGTAGCCAGTTTAAGTATTTTAGTGAGAGACAGTGGTGAGATCTGTGGGGTTGTTGGGTTGTGAATCTAGCTATTTTGTGGTATGTAGTCTGAAGTCTAGCAGTAAGTGTGGCATTTAAATTAGTAAAAATTTGGGAGCAGTATGTTAAGCAGGGAAGAAGATAAGAATGGGTGAGGGCTATTCGTGATTCCTGAGTAAGGAAATTTTTATTTCTGTAAAGCAGTCCTAACTTCTGGTGGATTTTCCTGATGCAGTTATTTATGTGGAGATCAAATTTGATTGGTCATTGATTTGGTCATCAATAGTGATGCCTAGCAGTTTTGAGCTTGATTCAGGTATGAGTGGGGTGTTATTGAGTGAATGAATGGTAAAGGAGGTCTTAATATGATTTGCTGATTTAGGTAGGAAGAGTAGGAGTTTTGTTTTTTAGGGTTTAGTATGAGTTGGTTATTGGAGAGCCATGTTTCTACAGAGTTCAGTGATGACTGGGTTGCTGTTATGAGTTCTGAGTGAGAGTTAGTTAAAGTTAAAACAGTAGAGTCATCAGCGTATTGTATAATGGTGGAGAGTTGGCAGGAGGTGTAGAGTAAGTTTGTGAAGATATTGAATAGCAATGGTCCTAAAATGGATCCTTGTGGGACACCCATTTTTATTTGTAGAGGAGAGGATAAGGCAGTTTCCCATCTATCAGACTGGAATCTGTCTTTGAGATAGCTTTCAAACCATACCACAGTATCAGGGGAGAAGTTAAGGTTAGATAGCTTGTTGATTAGTAGTGAGTGGGAGACTGTGTCAAAGGCCTTTGAAAGGTCAAGGAAAAGGCAGGAGACAAATTTGTGGTTATCTCTGGCCATAGAAATGGTATTGAGAAAGGATAGAAGAGCTGTGTGTGTACTGTGCTTGGATCGAAAGCTGTGTTGAGTAGGTGTTAGTAATTTTTCCTTAGTAAGATGTTCAATGACTTGAGTATGAATGCATTTTTCAAGGATTTTTGACAGAGGGGAGAGGATAGCAATAGGCCTAAAGTTTGAGATTTCAGTGAAGTTACCTCCTTTGTGTATAGGTATGGTATAGAATTGTTTCCAGATGGAAGGTACCTTGGATTCAGAGATGGAACGGTTGATTAAGATTGAGATAGGATAGGCAAGTGAGTGAGCAGCTGACTGGAGAAAGTAAGATGGAATTTTGTCCACAGATACAGAACATGGTTTAAGTTTGGAGAGAAGGGTATGAATGTATGTAGTGGGGATGGGCTTTAGGGAGAAAAAATTAGGATGAGTGGTTTCCGTAGGGAAGACAGTGTTTATGGGGTTAGTTTGATTGGGACTGTTTGAATTAAAGAGTTTGTATATAGATTCAACAAAATAAGTGTTGAAGATATTGGCAGTTTCTTCTGGCGTCTTATCTGGGGTGGCGTTGGGAGAGGTAGGGTTTCCAGGATGGAGTAATTTATCGATAGTGTTCCAGAATTTTTCATAGTTGGATTTGACCATGGTTGGAGGGTTGTAGTAACAATTATTTTTGTCCTTGTTGATTTGTCTTTTGGCCTGGCTCCTTTGTTCTTTATATCTTTGTAGAGCATGGGTTTTTTTGTTTGTTGCCATTTTTTCCAGGACTTATCTCTAGACTTCATGAGTGTTTTAGTGTTTTTAGTGAGCCAAGGAGATGTTTTAGCTTTTGTTCTAATTTTCTGAGGTGGAGCTAGTAAGTTAACAAGTTTAAGAAAGGTAGTGCTGAAAGCAGTGACAACCTCGTCTAAGGGAAGATGGGTGAGGAAGTCATAGCTAACTCTTGATATTAGGGTATTAAAGGTTTCTGGACTGAAGTTGGAAAGATCATGCCTAGTTAAGTATTTATGTGAACTGGGGAGGTGACTGGTATGCCACAGTACTTTTATAGGAGAGTGGTCACTTAGGGAGTCAGGGAGGGTATCAGGACTGTGATATTTGGTTGGTACTGAGACTAGTATCCGGTCAATAAGGGTATATGCAGTGTGGGCATGGTTACAGTGGGTTGGCTTGGTAATTAGCTGAGTAAAACCATAGAGGTTAATATGTTGTGGGGAAGTAAGGTTATTTAATTTAATGTTAGCCAATTGATGTCTGTGTCACCTAGGATGATTGTTTCACTTGTGATGTTCAGGGACAGATAGGAGAGGATATTTTCTAGTACTGGGATATTATTGTCTGGGGGAATATAGGTGGCTACTATAGGAATAGTAGAGTAGTTGTTTAGTTTCAAGTTAACTATCTGTATTTCTGCAGGGGAAAAGGATGGTATGGGATGTGAGATAAGATAAATGGTGAAATTGCTGGAATAGATAATAGCAATCCCCCCCACCTTTTTTTGTTTGTATGGTCTAGGCAAATTTTGTTATAGCCTGGTGGGAGTATATCTCTAGCTATGTGGTGGGGTTTAAGCCAGGTTTCTGTGACAGCAATGACATCAGGGGTATGGTTTGCTATCCAGGCATGGAACAGACTAAGTTTGTTTAGAATACTTTGGGTATTGATTTCATAGAAGGAGATCTGTTTTAGGTGTGTTTTTTGGTGGATAGAGGTGGGAGGAGTGTTTAGAGTAGAGGTTTGCTTGTGGATAGGACCAGGGTTAGGATGAATGTTGCCTGCTAGAAGAATAGTAGTGGGAAATCTTTTCAATGTAGTTGTGAGTGGGTACCATTTTATAGGTTTAGTCTTGTTTTTTGGATTTAGGGAGGCAGTTGGTGTTATTTTTATTTTGTGAAGTTGGAAATTGGAGGGTAGTATTGAGGAAGAGATGGTTTAGTTAGTTTTTGGGATTATTTCATTATTTAGGAGTGTGTTGGTGGGATGTTTGTGGAGGGGAGGTAATGATCCATAGGGGGCAGTGAGATGTTGTAGCAGGATTAGTTGAAGTAATAGAAGGCTGGTGAGAATTAAGGTATGCATAGTTGGAATTGGAGTAAAGGGGGAGTAGTAGATGGAGAAGGTAGTGAGAAGATAGATTTGTAATGGGAAATTAGAAGTGATGGAAACTAGTTATAGGGAAGCTGTTGAGGGAGGAGGTTTGAGTGGGAGTAAAGTTTGTAAGTGGGGTTAGAGAGGGTGTAAAGGAGGAAGTGTGTGTAATGGAGGGGTGGGGTGTAGGTGTGGGAGTGGTTTGTAATATGCTGTTAATTGTAATTGGTTGGTAGTAAGAGGGGGGCATATTTATCTGGAGTATAACTTTAGGAGCACTGGGGTGGTTGAGATTTGGGGGTAGGGTAGGGGAGCGGAGCAAGCCCACAGGGCGAGCGGAGCAGGATAGAGCAAGTAAGGAGAGTGTAACAGAAAAAAGTATCAGCAACTATAGTTAGGGAGCTAAAGGTAGGTGGGAAAAAAGTAATGGAAAAGCTAGGAAAGAAGAGACAATATTTTGGTTTAAACAGGGAGTGAGTAGATATGAAACAGATGAGGAGATAGGAGTAGGATAGAAATATTTGCAGTGAGCTACAATTAGTTAAACATCCAAGGTAAAGCTGTTACCTCAATATTGGAAATGAAAAAGTAGGCAGTTATAGGTAGAAACCCTCAGTGGAATAGTCTAGGGGTTTCTAATTTACAGGTAGATGCTGCCACCTTGAGGTAAGAGGAAGGATGCAAGTAGAAGAGAGTAGCTGATCACAGTTTGTAACAGTTAGGATTATTATTAGGTTCGTGACTGGGGGGGGTGAGTAGCAGGCTGTTTGCGGTTGGCTGCTAAAAGCGTACCTCGGGAGGGCAGAAAAACATCATTTATAGGTGATTACATATGACTTATAATGGCTAGTTTGCTGGTAAATTCCTTAAGGTACATACATTCCACAAGAACCTTTACTTTGGGGAGTCCACTCAGGAGTAGCTTTCTGGCTACCAGGTTGTGCAGGCAAAATCACTGACCTCTCAAGGGTTAGATAGGAGGTAGTCTCAGTTAATAATGTTGGCTGGGTGGAAAATACCTGGAGAATAATACTGTCAAAGGAAAGAGACACACTGGGTTAGGTTTCCTCTGAAGTACTGTTAAGAGCTGTAGGCAATGAGGTAGGGGAGTAAGATAGTAAGTTAGTTTAAAGTCAGAGAAGAGAGGAATATTCAGAGATGAAGCAGTAGTAATTAATTAAAAACAAGGAGCAGAGAGTTGGTACAGGTAAGTAAGATAGTTTGGGAGGGTAGTATTGGAGTGGTAGAAGTAGAGGGGGAAGAGATACAGGTAGTGATACAAAGCAGAGTTATGGCAGTATAGTAAAAAAAACTTCAAATTCAATTTAGTCACACTAAGGGTTCAAGCGGAGTAATAAGGAGACATGGCTAGTATGTAAATATAGAACAGGTAGGTTAAGACAACAGTAAATCAGCATATAAATTGGCTTAATCAAGCAGTAATTGAATAAAGTATGACAATAAACATTCACTTTTCAGCTCTGGTGCAATTACAATACCACGAGGCTATAACAGTGCTAATGATTACATAACCCTGAGATTAACAGTAGCTGTGTAAGCAGAAAAAGAAGCATTTTAACTAGACTGTAAACATGGCTTTTGGTATTTCAAGGAGAGGAATAAAAAACAATTCCTTTGCAGCTTGTTTAAAAAATGGTACAGAACAATAAGTAATATAAAGGAGGTATAAATAGTCACTATCGCTATAAGTTGTTGCGATAGGGACCTAATAAATCTAAATTAAGAAGGGCAAAAACACTATCACTTATGTTAGCAGCACACTTAAGATAATGCGGTCATTGCCGCTTAAAAAAACACAGTACTAAAACATCATCTTCTTATACTCTACTAGGAAAAAGAAAAACTGTTGCAATAGAATGCAACATTCGATTAGTTAGTAAGCTTAATGCAGTATTTACCGCTTAACAGATAGTGAGACCAAAAACAAAACGTAATCGTCCAAACACAAACAAGATATCCTGACGCAGCAAATGAGTCCCAAAAAATGTAATTATAAACCCCGTTTACTATTTAGCATAAGGAGCTCAAATAGTTGAAATGATGATACGAGATAATGGATTTAAATATATGTGAAAATACAGTTTATAGATAAGTAGTGTGCAGAGGATAAGTCTGTCTCAAATAACTGTGTTTTGGCGCCAAGAATCTCTAGTGCATACTCTCTCTCCGCTGCTAAGAGTAGTCACAACTAGGCTGGAATAAGTTCCGTTGCGAGGATGGCAACGTTGTAGGACAAGTCATCCTCGTTGATTCAGAGCTGGTTTAATTAAGAAATAACTGGTTTAATTAAGAAATAAACAATTAAGAAAAAACTGTTATCATAACATGTTTGCTAACACTGTTAATAATATTTTGTCTTGTGGTACTTTTCCATGATCAGCAGAAATGTTGAAATGTATGCAAGTAGAAATGTAAAAAAGGATCATTATTCATTACAATTTTCTGATGCTTCCCTTTAGAATACAAATAAATGGAATGATCTTGTAGAATATTCTCAGTCATTAGCCAGTAAGGAATGAAGGAAGGGGAGGATAATGGCTACACACACGTGTAGGATATAGAACAATGAATGTAAACAGAAAACATTGGGAGATTGGGGTGTACTCATTTCTAAGAAGAAAGTGACATAGATAGAGGGAAAATATGAACAAAGCAAAGATAACTACTTGAGACAAGGGAAATTTTAAAGATACTGCAGTAATGAGACACCTATATTGACCACTTTGTGTCAGATCCACTAAAAACGCAAATAACCATACCGGGTTGCCATTGGGTCCTTCTTTATTAAATGAAACCATGTTTGTGTACCATGCAAAAAATAATTGTACAATGACAGTATATTCTCCCAATGTATAAATATCACATCTTTCCACCAAGTAGCATAAAGAAATGTACCCCCCCCCCCCCACCAGTGACCTTAAACATGCCAAAAACCTCTTGACACTTGTACCTGTAGGATGACAGCTTCTGCACCTGCTTGCACAGCACAAATTCCAACCAAATGTTCCTGAAGGCCCAGGAAAGTAGAAGGAAATCAAACAGGTGAAAAATTCTGCCTCACATTGGCAAACAGTAGGAATTATGGTGGGAAGCAGAACAATCCTTTGCCGCTTCATCAAAATGTGGTGATCCTCTCATTTGATCAGGCTTAAGTAACTCAGATATGCTTCCACAGCTCACAGATTTGACACAAGCAAATCCATTGCTTGAATGACATTTGTGCCAAATCCATTTAAAACAGAAATAAGCATACCAATTTCCCACTGTGACATTTTATATTGAATATAGCCAAATTTGAGTACCATGCAGAAGATAATTATGCAATGACAGTATGGCAAACCAGCATATAAATACCACCCATTTCCACCAAGTAGCATAAAGAACCCCCCCCCCCCCCCCCCACTAGCAGAACATCTTGTCCATGCCAAAAAACTCTTGACACTTGTACCCACAGGAGTAGAGCTTTTGCACCCACTCATACTCACACATTTGAAAAAAATGGCCCTGAAGGCCCATGAAAGCAGGAAGAAAACAAAAAAGGAAAAAATTCTGTTCTGCATTGGCCCACCAGGTGCATCGCCTATGCCCTTTCTTTCTTGTACCAACCTGAAACATAAAGGAAAGCAAAAGCTGAAATTGAATTTTTTCCCATTTTTTTTCTATTACACTAAATTACAATAACTTTTGAATAAACAATGCAAATGGTAAGTTCAGTAACTCATAACCAATGCCAAATACATGCACAATATTCAACAGGGACCAGAGTGAAGCTTTTTCCTGTATGTCCCAGTGGTCATCTGCATGAAGTCCTAACACTTGTGCTGCAGAGCGCACTTTGTGGTCATATATTTTCATACCATCTTTGCCACTTGAGTTGATGTCACATTGTACCAACAAAACCTCTAGATGATGGATAACCAACAAATGATGGCCCCCAGACAAATGGTCTGACTCAAAAACAACACATTGAAAGCTTCTGACAAAAGATGCTGCTTAGGCAAAAGTCCAATGCAATTATGTGCTAAATGAAAAAAATATCAAACACAGAGTCCCAATATGAAGAATCACTTGTTGAAACTTAGGTAAAAACTGAAAACACTGCAAACCTCAGTAGCCCTTCCACACCACTTTGAATGAGGATGGATCTAAACCTAACTTCAGACTATTGGGTCAAACTGATGCTCTCTTAGCTGCGATTGAAATGTATGAATGACTAAATACAAGCACATATACCACACCTGAAAAAGAAACAGTTACGAATATTTAGAAACACCTACATAATGTTTTTTTTTTTCAAAAATATATTAGAAGACCAACACCTAATGCTTTTTATGACTTCAGTGGATTAACTCTCCCTAGCCAAGTCAGTAGATCTACCAGCATGGAATGAATGAGGTGATATATCGGGTCTATATTAATTCTGTAAAAGACATATTCACTGAATACGTCTTCATCAATCACCAGCTGCCAAAATTCAGTTCAGTGAACTGCTGAATTTTTCTCATGGTTTGCAAACACTGGCTCACCAGCCATCTGGAACACACAACAGACTAAATCAAATCCACCCAAGTGTGGGACTTCAACCTCCACACCCCCCTTACTATATATACCAACTCTGAGATCGCACTACAATGGGAAAAAAGGCAAAGCTGAGGTGATGGCCAAGTGTTTGCAAACCGTGGGAAAAATTCCACTGTCCGCTGAAGTGAATTTTGGTGTCTGGTGTTCACTGAAGTTCCATGAATACGTCTTTTGTGGAACTAATATATACCCAATATATCAAGGCTAGGAAAAGTTTGGACTTCTAGCACATTATGAAGCATTGTAGAAATTGTGCTTGTGGTAGTACTTTTATTACTCTGCTCCTGGAACCCCAAGTGTATAACAGGGAAATGCAAGCAGAAAAATGTATTTCCTCATTGAACTGGACACAGTAATGTGGAGAGACATATGAGCAATTTACATAAATGAATTTGGGACTGTTGATTTGTCTTAGATCTAATAAACCAAATAGAAACTGTGCTTGTAAAGAGATGGGCATCTCCCCAAGTTAAATGAAGCAGAAGATCACCAACTCTGAATTTCCCCATTACATCCAAGTAATTAATGTAGCATTAAGGGCATAGGTGGAATAGCTGGGCATTATTATTTATTATTTATTATTATTTATATATAGCACTTTTATTGTAATCTGCACGGGTAACTGATTTGTTTGCAGTTAAAGCATTCTGTATCTTTACAAATCTTTATCTGTTTAAAAACTTTCATTTCGTGGCTTTCTCTAGTGCTTTGTAGGCTAATAGCTTTAGTGTCCCCACTCACCCTCCCTGTTGGTGTGTTGTGTTATACTTGGTGGCTTTGCAGTTGCCCTCCCCTACTGTAAATCTGATCTGGGACACTCCTCCCAGTCTAGTGTCATTAGCTCATTCTACGTAATACCGAGAGAATATTTGATAAGGCCTTCTGTTTCTCCTTTTTCACTTTCAAAAAAAAAAAAATGTTTGCCTGAATTACCTTATGTTCTGACTGTGCTTCTCAAACATTATGGAAATATAGAGTATATTTTAGAGCATTTATTATAACTGTAATTGCCTTAATATTGCTACAACTCAAGTGTTCAAGTCACTCCACAACAAGCACAAATATGACTCTGTCATTGTCCATGCTGGAGTAAATGACTTGAAACGTACCTCCCTGGACTACATGAAAAGAGACATGGAAGAGCTCTTGGATCATGTGACCCAGGCAGGTATGACCCTAGCCCTGAGTACCATCCTGCCTTCGCCCAGAATGATATCACAGTATAAGGACAAAATGATTGACTTCAACAATTGGCTAAGCATCTGGTGTCATTTAAAGGGGATCCAGTATTTGTCTGCCTGGGAAGACATGATCGACAAACCACAATGCTTTGCCAGAGATGGTCTGCACCTGTTACCCCTGGGATTCAGGTTACTGGCTAAAGCTCTTGCCACCCCTATAGTGCCTTTTTTAGGCAAAGTTCAAAGGATAAAACCACCACCGTAAAAGATATAAGCATGCAAAATCTGAAGGTAATGCTACTCAATGCTAGAAGTCTAAACTTCAAAATGCACTCTCTCAAGGCACTCCTAAAAATGGAGAGCATAGATATCTGTGCAGTGACTGAGACCTGGTTCAAGGCTCCAGAGAGCACCCCTGCAATACCAGGCTGCAATTCTTACCACACCTTTTGGCCAGAAAACCAAGACCGAAACACTAAAGGTGGAGGAGTGTCCATATTCACCAAGGATATTCACACCTCCAGGCTAGTTGCCCAACACGAAGCATCTGAAATTCTCCAGGTGCAATGGACACTAGGTAAGACTGCAATCCAAATTGTAGCTTGCTACAGATCCCCCACCATACCCCAAGATTCTCACTACACCTTCCTAAACATACTGGAAAATATTAAGATACAACCAAACACCCTAATACTAGGTGATTTCAACAACCCTGCCATTAATTGGGGAAACTACTCGGGTACCAACTCCTTTTCCCAACGGTTCTTGGAATTCATAAATTCCAACACCCTGGATCAACTAATCCATTGTCCTACCAGGGGCTTCAATATCCTAGACCTGGTCATTACCAACATGGGAGATAGATGCTCCACACCAGTGCTCACTCCCTCATTGGTCAGGTCTGACCATAAGCAAATCACCCTTGACATCCACATCCCATCCCTACCCCCAAATAAGGAAACCTCCTTAAAAAACTTCTCCAAAGCCAACTTCATGCTACTGAAGTCAGAAGTGACAAACTTCACAATACCCACGCAGACGGGGTCTGGAAGTTCGACTGCAGAATCCTACACTAAGGCACTGCACGAGCACATCCACTCATGTATGAATCGTGCCATCCCAAATAGAACCAAGATGCTCTTCTCCAGAAAAAGGAAGCCAGTCTGGTGGTCCCCTGCTATAAACAAAGTATACAACAGAAGGAAGAAACTGTTGCAGAAAAGAGGAAAATCCCAGGATGCAAAAAACTTCCTCACCAGCCTCAGTAAGAAACTGAGATCCCTCATAAAATCCTCAAAAGCTAGTTATGAAAATAAAATTGCCAAAGATTCCAAAGACAACCACAAGGCATTCTATAGTTATGTCAAGAGTCTAAATGGCAATGCTCAGATCTGCTCTGAACTACAACAGAATGGCATTAAATATACTGATCCCAAGGATATTGCCAATATCCTGGCAGATCAATTTAGTGCCAACTTCACTCCCCTCTCACCCCCTAAAGGGCCCATCTCAATACCAAAAGATTGCCAAATTCCGATAATTACAGCCACCCAGGTAGAAACAGCACTCTCCAAAGCTAAGACTACAGCATCCATGGGACCAGATGACATCCCAGGCTGTGTACTACATGAACTACAAAATGAACTGGCACCCCACCTAAGTGTCATGTTTAATCATAGCCTCACCTCAGGCTTTGTGCCCACTGAGTGGTGCACGGCTACAGTTATACCGCTCCACAAGGAAGGATCCACCTTGGATCCCAGGAACTACTGTCCCATCAGTCTGACAAGCCTGATCTGCAAGGGCATGGAATGCATTATCATGGAACTTATAAACAAAGACATTGGCAACCTCCAGACACTGGACCCCATCCAGTTTGGGTTTGTGAAGGGCCGATCTTGTCTCCTGAATCTGATTGACTTCTTCAAGTTGGTCTCCAGAGCTGTGGATGAGGGTAAGGAGGTCCACACAGCCTATTTGGACCTTGCCAAGGCCTTTGACACCATCCCCCACTCTGGAATCATAGATAAACTTACTAAGCTGGGCATAAATCCCTACGTCACTCGACGGGTTGCCAACTGGCTTACTAACAGAACCCAGACTGTAAAAGTAGCCGACTCCAAATCCAGCTCCAGACAAGTGACAAGTGGAGTACCTCAGGGTTCAGTCCTGGGACCACTCTTGTTTGGCATCTACTTCTCTGAAATACAGGCCAACACTAAGGGACTCTGGCTAACAAAGTTTGCAGATGACTGCAAACTGGGAGCCATTATTGAATCCCCAAATGATGTGGATATTCTAAAAAAGGGCCTTACAGAAACAGATGACTGGTGCCAGAGCCATGGGCTCAAGCTTAATGCCAAGAAATGTATAGTCATCCACTTTGGAAAAAAACATGTACCCATGAACTACCACATAGGTGGCAGGACACTAAACATCGAAAGTGTGATGAGAGACTTAGGGACACAAGTGGACAGTGGTCTCACTTTTGATAACCACATCGCCATGACAGTCAGGAAATCCTTCTACATGGCACACCTCATCACTAAGGGCTTTTCATCCAGAAAGAATGAGGTCATTGTCCCACTGTACTCATCCCTCATTAGACCCATTATAGAGTATAATGCCCCATTTGGTATGTACCTTACAAGACACCTGCAACAGCTGGAAAGGCCACAGAAATACCTCACTAAAAGAATCACAGGCCTAAATCAGATGCCATATGCTGACCATCTAAAAAAACTCCAGCTATACTCTGTGGCATATCGTCTACTCAGAGGTGATTTCTGCTTAACATACAAGGCCATGTCAAACCCTGAGCTGTTAGACATGCTCCACTTAAAGAAATCCCAATCCCTCAGAGCCACACACTTCAGGGATCTAAACCTTATCATCACAATGAACAAAACATGCTGGAGGGATAGGTTCCTGGCCCAGAGACTCCCCATACTCTGGAATAGACTGCCCATACATGTCAAGCAGAACACCTCATTGGCCCTCTTCAAAAGGAACCTTGATGATTGGATGGGAGATAGGAAATTCACGCCAGGGATCATGTCAGTCGCCCTGCTAGACAGGGGCCCAGAGAAGTAAATATTGTGGGAAAAAATTTCCAGGGAATTGTTATGGCTAGACTTGCATAGGTCTTAGGGCCGATAGCCTAGTAACAACCTATGAACCTATTAACTTGTAAATACCATCAATAGTAACTATTACCAAGCATCTGTCTATGTGTCAATGGTGATCCACCACAAGGCCCAGAGTGCTTTCCCAGCCTAACACCAATCTATATACCAACTGATCTTTGGTAAATTCTGGCAAATGAAACATTTGGTCCCAAAACTAAGAGCCAATAGGTGAACCTGAAGCATCTTAACTGATTTATTATGTACAGACCTGGAGACCAAAAACTGACAGATAATGAAGGAAGACCCACTTCTAAAACTTGAAGGTATCCCTTACAAAAATTGGTAAAAGAAGGCAATTGAGGAGCCATAAGCTCTTTCAGCTGACCAGGACTGCAACATCAGCCAAACTGTTTTATTCTTCACCAATCATCAAGAGAAAGTCTGGAACTCTTTCAGGGTTTTCTTGTGCTTCTGGGGATAGCTGTCTGAATCTGGAGACCTGTAACTGAGAGAGGCAATCTGCTAATATGTTGTTTTTTTTCTGATTCATGCAAAGCTTTAAATGTTAAATTTATCTGCAAACTTTGCAAAATGAGCTGCCTTAACAACAGTTGAACCCTCATAGACTTTAAAGTTGTTTTGGTCAAAACCTGCACTACAGAGATATTATCACAAGGAAAAAACAGCTTGCTATGACTAAATATGTCACTCCAAATAACAATTGTTGTCAAAACAGGCATATGCTCAAGCTATATAATGCTGTTCTGTACCTATGTGCTCTAAGAAACAGACCAGGGGGGCAGAAAACCATTTGTTTTGTGAATAGGCTCCCATTCCAAAGGATCCGGCACCATCTGTAAACAATTGTAGCTCTGCTGAAGAAACCCAATCCTGTTTCCAATACACAATACCATTCTAATGTAAAAAATAAGCTCCAGATATGTAGATCCTCTCTGACTCTGACCTGATAATGTTTGAGTTTGCCTCCTTTTAAAAGATTAATCAACTCTTGAATAAACAGTCTGCCTGGGGAAACTGCCCTGCCCACAAAGTTAAGCAAACCACCAAGTTCCATGAATTGTCAGACTCTGACTTTCTTAAAACTTAAAAACCAGTCTATTCTCACCCTCACTTTTTTATATTTTTTTAGTGAGGAGTCTGAAAGTAAAACTGAAAATATCAGTCTATAAACTGCAAAACCCTAAGAATTTCTAGGGACCCTCAAGTTTCCCTTTCAATAGCAGAACCCCATCTTCAAGCACAACTACATAAGTGCACTCAGTGCATTGGTGGCTCCTGAAACACCCTGTCCAACAAACAAAAAGGTGTCCAAGTAGTGACTAGCCAACTGTTTCAGTACCCTTTGCTGTCATGACCAGTGAAAGGCTGAACCAAATTTCTTGAATGTGGAATAAGCCACTGAGTATCCCATGGGCATTGCAGTATCCACAAAAACAAAAAACAAACAAACAAAAAAAGACTACCCATTGATGGACTTAACCAACTACTGGCAATCTTCAGGTAGACTAGGAAGAAGCTGAATCAATGTTTGCCTTTGAAAGTCAAGTTCAGTAAATCTTTTAATAATACCAATGGTGTCTTCCAGAGTCGAGTATTCAACTAGTGCATCCAACCTGATGATGCTGACAGTGACCAAAGAATCATCCAGGAAGGAAGGTGGTGAATAACCCAATGTATTCCTTGGATTTAACCATAGTGGAAAAACAATAAAGTTGACAAATGGGTTGGAGAGGACCTAAAATTCCACCTTTGGTAACTTCTTTCACAATGAGTTCCTGTAAAACATTTTCTTTGCTAACAACTGGCCATACGTTAGAGCAAGTATGGCATTATTTTCAATGGGAAACAAAGTGAAAACCTAGCAGAAAGGTCCTGTTTAACTGAAATATCAGGATAACTAGTCAGCAGCTGATCCAAAACTTCTGGTTTAATCAGAAAAGAAGTTTTATTATTTCCTGCAGGGAAAACAAAATTAAACTCCCCCTCTGGCACCCTGGAAAGGCAAGGTACCTGCTGTGCTGCTGCCTGAAGTTCCCCCCAGGGGCCAACTCATCAGTCAAGGGGGTTTTATGTACTGACACCTGACCCTCCTTCACCCAGCACTAAGAACTGGGTGACCTTTGCCCTAATTGGAGCAGGAATGCTGAAAGCAGCAGAAAGATCACGCACAAAAAACATTGTCATATGCCTAACAAGCTTTTATATAGTGTGGTTCTCCTCAGTTTGCCCAATTGCCAAAGGGTTGGGATTTCCTAAACTTTTGGTCATAAACACTGTGCATCTTTGATGTGGTTGAGATAGGCTAAGAGCGGAAGTGCATGGCTCAGATATTTTTCCACTAAGATGGCCTTAAAACAAATAAACACAAAAACCTAGTTATCTCAGTTATGAACATGAGCCATCCCTGGCTACTTCCTAAACAAAACTGCAAGGGTCATCATTAAAATCTTATCTCACCATTACCTGAGCATTGCAAGAGTCTATGAACACTTTCAATGTCAACCAAGTCAAAAATATCTATATATTTTCCTTTCAAAACAGTGTCCCTTAAATTCTGTTGAATATGTAAAATAGTGGTAGGTCTTGAGGCAATTGCACTGCTCAAGGTTTTTGAGCCTTTAATCCCTTGATTGACCTGGGTGAAGACTGGTTCTTGATGTTAAGTCTGAGGAATTTCCACAGGACCTATAACATGACATTCCACCTCTAGTCTGCTCTCCTTTTTGCATCCCTTGGATCTGGGTCACTTCTCAGGTGATGCTACTACAGACTGCTCTGTTGCAGACTGTGCTGATGTCTGTCTTTTACCCCAAGAGACTACAGGAGGTCTGCTGTAATTTTGCCCACCTGTTGCCTCCTCAATCAATGCCTTAGCTTAAGATGCAAAGGCTTCCCATCTTGCCTGGAAATCCACCATCTTCCTGTTTTTTATTCCACTTATATCTGACCAGCGGTAACCAAGAATTACAACCAGAATCCCCCAAGACCCAGTCCCCCATAAAAACACTAAAACCAAGACTTAACCTGATGTTTTATTGTAAACATTGTATTTCTAGTCTACTAAACTCACAAAACACTAAAAATGAAAAGAAGAATAATTGTCAGCACATGAATAACATGATCAAACTTAACTTAAGACACTTAACTAATAAATAAATAACCCCAAATTAAAATGTTTACAAGGCAACTAAAAACATTATTAGCAAGTGAAAACATTAATTAAAAAGGATGTTTAAACATCTACATGTAATTTAATTACATTTCTACCCATCTACATGAATTAATAAAATAAAATTGAGCAAATCAGATTATTGTGAATAGCAAACCATGGGAATAGAAATCAGCACCTAAGGCATGAAAACCCTAAAGAAAAACAATAAGCAACTTAGAATCTTGATTAGAGTCTGGATCCAAAACCATTACTTCCCCTACCATCTACAGGCCAATCCTACCACAAATTACTTTAAAGAGAAAATACCCTGTATTTCACCTCATTACAAACTGTACTTCATGTCTAATTCTCACACTTTTTTTTTTTAATTTTAATAGATAACATAACTTTCCAACCTATGCAAAAGCAGTACATAATATCTAATATGAAAGCATAATTTAGTGCCCCTATGAAAATAAAATACAAAAACCCAACATCGACCATAACAAACTATGAATATGTTCTAGGAATAAACTAAATTGGAAACACACGCTAAAGGATAATGTCCCAGTTATATTATGTAACAGTAAATAATATGCATGCCATCTAAATGCACCCATTTATGTAAAGCTGTCAATGTTTACATCTAGAGTTGAATGCCTAAAAACATATCCTTCACCTTAAATTACACCTTATCCCCTTTTTAACTGTGCTTAATCCTCAAATACTTTAAATATTTAAACCCTAAACCAGGGTTAACTTATAACAACATATGGGTGGATGCCACAGGAACCTGTTAATGACTTGATGCCACCTCAAGGAAATAACCCAGCTAGTAGAAGATGAAAGCTCTATGGGTATGAAATTACTCCATTTTTTTTTAAAGATTCTTTGTATATTATACAAAACCTACAGAACAATGACTAATAGTTTTTTCATACAAAGGATAGGAAAAATATCTATCTATTCTTTTTTTATACTATTGAGCATAGGCAAAATTGTGACAAATATAAAAAAGTAAGGATCAATCCAGTAATAATCCAGGACAATAAGTGTACTTTAAAATAATGGCATACTTATGTAGAGCGGCTGATAGAATAAGAAAGTGTGAATTAATGTATATTTTTAAGTAAAATGAGTCTGCAAACTAAGTATTGCATTGGTTTAGTAAGATTAATTAATCCCATTTATATCAATTAAGAATTTCAGGATAGAATAAAACACTACAGCTAACCTCTTGAGAGAAGTTAGAGACTCTAGAAAGTCTGGTATAGTTAAGAATTATGCTTCAGTTACTGACAAACCACCCACCACTGGAAATCTGGAGTTCCAGCTGACAGGAATTCATGTGTGGTGGGAGCACTATGTTACCTGACAGAAATTGCCTAGCATGGAAATTGTCTAACAAAAGCAAGACACTGTTGAGGAAACTGCTGGATAGTAGTACGGTATGGAAGATGGACTCCATAAAATAAAATAAAAAAAAAAAAGAGGGAGTCCTACACAAAACCACAGTATTGCATGCTGCAAAAAGGGACCCACTACACAACAACATGATTGGAACCCAGTCAAAACAGGAGAGCAAACCTCCACTGAACAAGGGGTGATGCCACCAGCACCCAACCAAAAGAAAATCTGAGAAGAGGAAATTAGGGGCCGAGAAACCAGCACCATGCCAAGCTCAGACTCCCAGACACATAAATTGAAAAGAACCACTCCCTATGAAACATGATGATGTGACAGCATCCAAGAACCAATCCCTATGAAACATGATGACATGACAGCATACAAGTCCAAATTTTGTCTGTTCTCACTCATAAAAGCAGTGACACAAAATTAATGACACTGATAAGTCCCA
Source organism: Protopterus annectens (assembly GCF_019279795.1). Taxonomy (NCBI): domain Eukaryota; kingdom Metazoa; phylum Chordata; order Ceratodontiformes; family Protopteridae; genus Protopterus; species Protopterus annectens. Next base: position 1,878,731,152 of record NC_056728.1, on the reverse strand, counting down.
CCATGTTGACTACTGCACCACAAATGCAGCAGGCCAGTAATTAGATAAAAACACTCCACAAAAGAAAGCTGCAAACTGTGGCTCAGACCTACAAAATGGAGTAGGACAGTGCCAGCCAGCTCTAACCATCAATTGCTAAAAACCTGTCTTTAATAATTAAAAAAGGAGCAATTTATGGGTCAAAACTAGATTACCTGTCACCCAAACCAGCCACCACAGAACAAAGCCAACACTTTTCTCAAAGGAAACCACTTCCCACTTAAGTTGAAGAAAATGGTTGTACTAGAGAGTGGCCACAAGTAAACACTCCTCAATTCTTTCCCGTTTCACAAAAATGTGGTGAGCCTCCCACTTGATCAGGCTTAAATATCCTTAATCCACACCACCCACCCCCAGCTTGTGGATCTATGAAATACAACTCTGCAGTGTGAGGGGAATTTGGCATATCTTAGAGGGTGAACAAGTTCAGGATGTGCAGACAGTGCCACTGTGATGAACCTCACAGGTGAGTGGCATGAGGCTTGTCAATTCAGGGACAGGAAGAAGGGAGTCAGACCCTGGACAGTAAATAGGAAACATAAAGCTGGGAGGATGGAGTAGGAGCAAGGAGAGTATAATGTTCCGGAAGTGAGATCTTGAATAATGCTTTCAGATTTGATGCAGAATGTTTGAACTTTATTAAAACTGCATTGAATTGTCCTTAAATGAAAGACAGAGTTTGTCTGTTTAGAGTAGCGATTCTGTATGCTCATTTTATGTATCTGCATTTATGAATTCCAAAGCATAGTTGTGCAAGTATCCCTTAAAGGATGTTTGTTGTACGCTATGAAATGAAAGCTCCTGTCCAAAATTAGCTTTTGCATTAGAAATGAGTTAGGACAGTATAATTAATTGTTCATGAGGAGAGGACCAGATTATAGCATTTACAGATTTCATGCAAAATATTGAATTTCAATACATTTTTGAAGTTATGTTTGTCAGATTAAACAGAGCCTTCTTTTCTATGGCAGCTAACAGAACTGCATAACACTATTTTAAAATATTCAGCGCATGTGGCTATATCATGAAGTCTATGGGATCTTGTTCAATGACATTTTCTAAAATTAATGTGAAAATGATAAGCCACCATGAAGTTATGAGGAAAAAAATCAACAAATATAATGCAAACTCTTAACTTTTATAGTTAGTAATTTTTTTTTAAAACCTTTCTGTTCCTGAGTCACAATGCAGTGACTTCATATAGGGAGATTTCACAATTATTCTTCAGATTTAATGTTCCTCTCTATAATCACATTTGATGTTAGAAATTACAAGGACAATGTAACCAAAACAAAATCCTGTGGTTAGAAGTTTTCAGGTTTGGTGAGGAAAAGCTGAAGTTTAATAAAGGTATTGTAATATTAAACAGAGTCATGGATTCAATGCTAATAACACTTTGAGTGAAAGTGCTGAAATTATTTGTCGTGTAGATCCTTATCAAGGAGTCTGAAATTTGGCAGAATTAGTTATTTAGGTTTTTCAGACAAACCTTCCCCAGTGGTCAGGACTGTGTTACTCTTCCAGAATATAAAACTCCTGGTTTCTAAGCTGTTTAAAATAAGTTGACTCTGTACCACCATACTCAAGACTGCATTACTCTCCCTCCGCATTCTTCTTTAGAATGATTAAGTATATGTTCAGCTGCAAATCTTCTGGCTTCTAAATTGGCTAAGCTGTACTAACAGCCTTACTCTCTATATACAGGCTTGTATAACTTTATCTGCAAAGAATAGCTTGCTAATTAAATGAATATATCTTCAGCAGGAGTGTTCCTTGTCTGTAAGTTAGTTGAGCTCTGCTGCACCTCCACCTCATACACTCAGGATTGCAGCTTTATCTGCAAAGATTAACATGTAAGTAAAGTAAGTAAACAAAAGATAAAATACATTTTTGCCTGAAAAAATCTTGGCTTATAAGATGCATGTTCTGTAGTGTTTTTATGCTATGACTTGATTTGCATACTCTACTCATTAATTTCCGTACAGAACCACATAAATGAAAACTAACCAGGGATATATTGTGCAACTATGCACATATCTGTATTTTTAGGGAGATATATGAGGCTGGATGGATATGTTATACGTGAAGCACAATATTATAGTGAATAGTATTCATAGGAAGACGAGGTAGCAGTCTTGTGGTCTTTTGTGTGGTCCTCAGAAGTATATATATATATATATATATATATATATATATATATATATGTGTATGGGATCTGTACTAATCCCCGAATGACAATATCACTGAATCACTAATTCACCAAAGAAGCACTTTCACATTATTATGCCTGTTGCGGAGGTTGTACTACGGTGTGGATAAGGGAAATTCCCTTTTCCCCACTGTAGTGCAATCTCGGAGTGAGAATATTAAAGTAGGGGGTGGGGGGCATGGGGGGGGACTTGCACCCCTGCAAAAACATTAATTTAGTTTTTTTTTTTATTTTTGTTTAACACACTTTAGTGAAAGCGCTTTTTCAGTGAAAGCGCTTTTGCTAAAGTGTGTTCAGTGATAGTGGAGATTCAGACTGTTGAACTTTTGTTCAACAATCCTAGATCCATGTATATATATATATATATATATATATATATATATATATATATATATATTAGAGACATAGTGGATAGTGTATGTAGGTGCTTGCTGTGTGAACCTGCTGCTGTGCAACACGTAGCAGATACGAGGAACAGCCACAATTTCCATGAAGGGGAGGAAAGGACAGGAAAATATGCAAAGGCTCTTTGCAAGCATAGCAGTAATTAAAGGGAAGGCAGGGTGAAAGATCCCTTAGCTACTTGGACAGACAACAAATTCTGCTGTTCCCTCATAATGGCTTCTTGTGATGCTCTCTGCCCTGCCTTCCATAATATGAAAGATCCTGTCGGAGTCAATTTCCTGTAACACTGAAACACACTTACACCTAGACCTCAATCATCCCAGCAATATAAACACAATGCCCCATGTGTATCTTTTCATTTGTCAATGAAGACTTCCTCATCTTCAACCAGCTGTTGTTTATATGATCCATATAAATATATAAAATTGTTTTCTTAATTGCCGTTTTAGTCTCCACTTTCTTGTATATGATTTATATGAGTGTGTTGTTTTAAAACAATCCAAGAAAGAGTTTTGAGAAAAATAATATATAAAGCATTTTTGTCACTGAAGAACTGTGTATCTGCTGATACAGTTCATTATATTTTATTTACCTTTCGAATGTAAGAAAACATTTTGCACACCTTAAAGGTAAAAATGAAATTGATTTTTTAAGCTTCTTGTTAAAATATGCAAAAAACATACCTACATTCTCTGACAGAGGCAGGTATATTTTTAATATGTTAAAGCAGTCCTTGTAATTCAGTTTCAAACATTACTGCAATAACATTATTAAATTCCACAGAGGCAGTAAAGATACAGGGCAGTGTTAAGTTAGCTAATCTAAATGCAAACTGTGATTATTGTAAGGAAAGAATAAGGTATTATTATTACCCCATTATTTGTATTGTTCCCTCATCTTCAGTGCCTCAAGAAATATCGACTTCATCAATACTGAACATTTCAGAAAGATTGCCCTGAAACTACTGACTGCTTTTACCTATTTTTTTTCCTGAAAGTTATATCTGTAACTTCAAAAGGGTTACACATATCTCACACAAGGTTCTGGACAAACTCTTCTATAAAATATCTGAAATTGTGCATCTGTCCCTGAAGACAGTACAGCCAATGCATTATCAGTTTTAAAGAAACCATAATTTAATATCATAATATAAACTTTTATATAAAAATGTGCATTCTTTTTTGTCTAAAGTCACCAAAACAATGTGTGTTTATATTTGGATAGTTTATTTGTTAATCTGTAAAAATGTGATAGCTACACTTTTAATACAAGTGCATTCTTCTCCAAATGTTGCAGTTTGTCAATTTCTGATAGCCATTCTGACCTGAATGTGATGCTGTCTCTAAATGCCAGTATGTCTGCATTGCTTCAAAATATCCTAAAAATTTTCAGAGCCAAAAATTTGAATATTCAGATTTAATAGCACCAGGTATGAGCAAGGAGTATAAAGACAAGGAGATGACAGCATCTCAAATGTTGTGGATGCCACTGCAAAAGAAGGCTGGGGCTGTACCATTAAAAAAAGACAGAAAAATCATATTTTCCTAAAATATTTGTAGTTCACAAATATAACAGATTCTAAAAAATTAAGAAAATGACAAACAACTATTACTTAGGGATATGGTTCTATACAACTGAAAGTATTTGACATTTTGTAGTAAACTTCACAGAACATAATGCTTATTTATGGTATGCTGTTAGCTGTTGATTTCAGACAGAAATATTAACAGGAAATGTATCTTCATATAATGCTTGCTACAATTACTATCATATTTTTGACTGTGATGATGTTGAATTCTAAAATAGCATGATCAGAAGGTCGCAAGAAGGAAATCCTGAGGACTGCATGAGCAAACATCTAAACTTGTCCCCCTTCTGGACCTAGGTTAGCACTTGTTCCCATGTTCATGCAGGTCAGGAAATTCAATGGTCAACACTGTTCACTCACGTGGTCCTTGACATTGCATTGCAACCTTCTGGTCATGTTATTTTGGCATTCGACATTGTCATGATCATGAAAATTATAGTAAACCACTTGCACTGCACCAGTTTAAATTTGGAGGTAATTCAAAAATCCAGTGACTCAAAGGATACTTCTCTGGAGAAATATACATGAATTTTGCATTCCTGATTGCAAGTGAACTACTATGTCATGGCAAGTTGTATAATGACCCCCAGATGAAACAAGGCATAAAGCAAAATTTCATTCTGTGCCAATATATTTGTAATATTAAGTGGTATGCATTTACCTGTGCAAAAAGAAGGAAATATGCATATTGACAGAGAAATTCATCTAAAATCTTTGAAGTAAGAATGCTGTGAAATTACCATAATTAAAGTAACACTCCAAAAATCAAAACATGATCTGTGTCTTCATTATGTTTGTAAAATGTGAAAGACAGTAATTGTTGTTCTTTGCACCATAGCTTCTCACAGTCAAATATATTCATTCTGATACTATACACCTAGCTAGAGTGTGAAGGCATGACATAAAATGTCCACAAACAAAAGTCATGATGATAGGTTATTTATACATATCCAATCACACACGCACACACACACACACACACACACACACACACACACACACACACACACACACACACACACACACACACACACACACACACACACACACACACACAATGACTATGCCCCGGCCATTCCAGACAAGTGGCTAAATACCTGGTTCAGATGCCTGCAGAGAACAAACATTTTCATTAACAGACTGCCTCCACAGTCACAGTCAACTTTGTCACAGTAGTTTATTTCAACTTGTTTCAGAAAAAGACATGACCTAGCCCTGCCATGCTAGATCAAAACTGTTTAACTGTGATAATATGGAAGCAGGAGTCAATCACTTTCATCCTCAGACTGCTTCCATACTCTCCAATCATATCCACTTTATTGGCTAGGTATACTTTTGATGTCTCATTGTGATTAAGTAAAAAAATGAAGAAATAAAAATAATGAACAAAGCAATGTAAATTAGCTTGCTACATGCAAGCACACTCTTGCATTGCTAAGCGAGATCAATGACTACTTAACCTTTATGGAAAAACAGCAGACATCAGTTACTTCCATTATTTATACCCATCAATTAGACTGAGTACACCTTTGATGTCCGATTATGTTCAGATTAAAAAACAAAGCTAAGATAATGTATTTCAAATTGATTCACTCAGATACCAGCTCTCACCAGCTCTGTCAAGCTGATGCATGAACATTATAATTACCCTTACAGCTGCTTAAGCTGCAACTGCTTGAATTCCACTGATTCACAACCAGGGGCTTAATTGGCTGTATCCCTGTCCACTCACCTGGCTGAGCAGCTACTCAGACTTGAACATGATTTCTGGGATGCAGCTGTAGAAACAGTTGGGTAATATTTAGGTCTCATCACAGAAATGGTAAGTAGGAGAGGGAAACAGGGAGGATGACTTTAGATTTAGGGAAGAGAAGAGGAATTTAGGTTTAGGGAATGATTGAGAGTAACAGCAGAGTTAGAGTTAAGGAGCTTAGGGGGGATTTAGGTTTTGGGAGCAATCTGGTCATAGCTCAATGTTAGGATTAGGAAGGGAGATTTTAGGTTCAGAGAGAAATCAGGAGATTAAGGTTATAGAAGGAACAGGGGGTTTATATCTAATGAGTGAGGGGAGGAGATCAGGATATTAGGGAAGGAAAAAGATTATTTTTTTTTGCTTCTTTGCTTTGTGATTAGGGTCAGAGTTCAGGGGCAGATGCATGAAATCAAGGTACTGTGAGTTAGGGCAATTGTCAACATGAGTGAGTGGCAGCACAGAAGTGTGTTGCAAGCTAAAGGTACACTAGAACTTGTAGTTGATCCCTGTTCATCTGATCACTAGTGACATTAGGGGTCAGGCAATTTTATTCAAAGGGTATCCTTGGTCCAACAAATTACAGCCAGTTCTACTGTTTACATTGTACATGTCTGTCTGTAACAAAATACTGTCCATAGAATGTATTTCAGCTTGGTTCACATGAATGCATTGGTTTCTAGATAGTTACTAGGCATGCAGAGCAGGAGATCATTAAGGAGCCTAGCTCATTTTCCCAGTTGCTTGAAAGCACTGTCTGGTTAAGTAATTTGCACAATGTCATACCGTAGGCAAAAGAAGGTTGACATAATCAAACCCTATATGACATGAAGTAGCTAGTTAACTGATAACAATCTGAGTCCAGTTACAAGATGTAATAATCATTCAAGCCAGATCAATGACTGTTTTCTTGTGATCACATCTCAGCAGTGGTCAGTCACCTTCATCCACAGACTGCTTCCATAATCATGAGTTATACATTTGTATTTGCTATATAACCTCAGATGTTTCACTATGATGAAATTAAAAAATACTGGTCAACTCTCTTTAGTGTACAGCAACATATTTCACACAAGTGTATTTGTCCTCAAAATCCATATCACTTATTGTGCACTTTCACATACATCCTGTTTACCTACCAAAAAGATAGAGAGGCAGACAGATTCTGTGTACACCATTAAAATTTGGTTGTGATGAGCAGTGAAAGGAACTGTGACCTTAGTTTATACTTCAGTTGATAGCCCTCTGGTATATACAGGACAGAAAACAAAATGATGACAGTAAATATTTGCATCTGCATGCTTGAGCTTCTGCTGTCGCTGAAGTTCTGTTATTGCAAGATTCACTTGTATTCAACTTTAAACATTTTACTTAACTTTTTATATGTTTAACATGTGATTTTCTGCCAAATTCATTGTCCGGCAGCTTTAATAATACTCATAGGGTACCACTGATATTAAAACTACATTGGAATGCTGGAAATAACTTATTTAGTGCCAGTTAGCTTTCTGATGAGCAATGGAATTTAACATGATGAGTTAATTGTGTCTAAGTTTCATTTTGTAAATATAGTAAACAAAAAAGTTTTTCAGTACTATTAGTAGCACTAATATGTATTCTTACAAAAATAAGCTAATAAAAAGCTTTTTTTATCACTTTTAAATTCTGTAATTTTGGTCTTACCCAACTCTTCCCTTGACTTTGACGCATATAGACTTAGTACTGCAACATGATAATTAAGGATTTATTAAGCAAATGAGGAACATTCTATATGTTCTTTCATATAATTCACGTTTTCTTACCATTTTCAGAAAATGCATTCTGAATAGCAATTTGGTATGGAAATATAAAATCTATAGTATGCTAAGCTCTAAGTCCTGAAAACAAATTTCATGAGAGCTTCTTAACAATGCAATTTTCCATAAATTTCATTTAGTTTGCAATGTCACAAGAGCATGATAAGTAGGTGGGAGATGCCACTTAATTTCTATTATTCAAAGTTCCAAAATACAGCCTTTCAGAAAATAGTTTTGTTTTTATACTCCTCTTCATTTGCATGATAATACTTCATTTCTTTACAAATGATACAGCCTGAGCTACCCTTACCCACACGTATACACATACACATACACTCATTTATAGTGTGCAAGAGAAGCCCATTTTCTTAAAAAAAAGGTGTACCACTTCATTTTTCTCTTTATATGATTTAGTAACTGCATGCACAAATCTTTATAAGCAGTGTGTGGAAATATTTTTTGCAGTTTCTGTATTATTTGGATATATGCATGTTTTAGTTGTCTACAGCATTCAATTCATTTAAATTATGAAAGATAAATTGCCTTTAAATTGTGATGTTTTTTCCACAAACAGATGTAAAATAAAAATGCTGCCAAATCATCAGAAGAAGCTTAAATTACACAAAAATCACAAAATCATTAAGGGTTTTCATTTGTTTACTACGAGTTCCATAAAGCCATTACACACTACCGTATTTATAAATACATTAACCAATCCCATTAACAAACTAATAATTCAGTTAATTACATCAGAAATCATTCCAAAACATGTTAAAATCCAATACCTTTAAATAAGTAATAGCAATGTGTTTACATAATAAAAGAGCTCAGAAATACTTTGCAAAAAATAATCACATAAAAAGTTATATAAAAATAAAAAATGTAAAGAATATTTGAAAGAGTTCAGAAACAGTTCTTTGAAACTATGTTCACAAGTTCCCTGATCTTAACCACAGATTACTGTTTTTTGAAGCTTTATCATTAATACTAGGGTATTGAGTAGCATTCAATCTAAGTTGCTTTAAAAGCTCATTCTTTATAAATGCACCTCCCAGTCACGACCTCTAACATTTTGTGAAACCCTTTCCAACACAAAAAATAAGAATGTTTTAAAATCTCTACACTGTGGATACTTTATGAAGGGCATTTAAAACATTTTTCTTCTTTGTAGCATACACATGCTGATAAATTCTTTGCTTCAGTCACCTTTCTGTTCACCAACATAGAAAGCATCACATGCCTGTCATTGTGCCAAATAAACGATTCCCAGTGTTGTATGTAAATCGACCATTCTCACTCAACACCCTGAGATAGGAGGCAACTGAGATATTAATGCCCTCATGAATAAAGTGACATTGAGGACACATCCTACACTTAAACATCCTCAAATAGAGGTTCTATAACCTCACAATCTTTTGATTTGAGCACAGTTTGTTATGGAGGGAATTCATTACATAATTTCATATTATACAGACAAAATAATGTGTATCTTTATTTGATTTAGCCCATCATCACAATATTATATTTTTGTTGATTTAATAGTAATTTCCTTGTTATGTTTCTTCAAGTTATTTTCAAATTATTCCACTTGGTACTGTACCTACACTGCCTGCCATTTTACTAGCTGGATCTTCTTTCTTTACCCTTTTTTAAAGGCTGGTTATCCAGAAAACAGCCTCATATCCTGTAAGAATGTAGATCTCCATGAATTGTAACCAGCTTGTCATGTTTTAGGGGGCTCAGCTCTACTGTTATTCTTAGAGGGCAGATCTCCACTCAAACAGGTAGCCAATGCCTTCACACTATCTCAGTAGTAAGGGAGAGGTGTTCTCCTCCTCCCTGTGCTCCACCACATACCAAAAGCATATATAGTGTTTTCTCTCTAACTCTTCTGGCATCACCTAAGACCAAGACCTCTGTCCTGACACTTTCTATGGATAAGGCCATCTAACATCGCATAAACATTATTTCTGATAATAGCTACAAGGTGGCTGGAGATAGAACCAGGTAGTCTCACTCACTTGCTCTCCGATTGTGCTCATACTGTACAAATTAGGGAGGTTCAGTAGGTTTTAATACAGTCTACTAGATGCGTTATATATAGAAAGAAAATTGGCTCTGTATTAACTTTAAAATACCTTCTCCACAGCTCTTCCTTATCCAGCCTCTTCTGTTGTATCCACTGCCTGATCTTCTTTCCCAGTCACACTCCCCTTTTGTGACTCAACTGGAAATGAGCTTTCTAGATAAATTGTTGATCGAGTAATCACCTTGTTAGGAAGGGTGGGCAGGACAATGCCATCAGAGACACAGTTTAATTTACTAGTTCAACATTTCAAGAATAAAAGTTTAAATTTAAACAAATGGGATAGGTTAATGCTGAAATTAAAGAAGAAAATGTGACTTGTCATATTTTGACAAATATGAAAAATATGGTTTTACATTGTAGCATTGTCGCCTCACAGTAAGACACTGACTGGTTCGACTCTCAGCTAGAGCGTCTTCTGCGTGGAGACATGCGTGAATGGGCATACCTTCGTTGAAGGTTGTGCATTAGGGCTGGCAACTCAGCACATAAAAATCAACTGCCAATCATTAGCGGACCGCAGTTCCGCTGTGGCTACCCCTAACCGGGAAAAGCCGAAAGACACAACAACATGGTTTTAAATCGTCAATTGCATTCAGCTGCAGTCATCTACCTGTTATGGGAAGTAGATTAGTTCAGTCACAGTTTGACTGTAAGAACATTTGCAAGCTCTTTTTGAATTCATTTTTTTCAGATGTATTGATTCATACTTCTTAACTTCTTAGCACAAGAAATCTGATCAAAGCCAAATGTAATAGGGAACAAAGAGCCCAAAATAGGGACATATTTCAAATATTGCTCTTATAAACTTAGTAAGTTGCTAGAATAGAAGGTTTTGTGTTGGTTTGCTTTTCTGAAGGATATGAAGTCTGAAACTCAAAGTCTGCAATTGTTTAGTGTCTTCAGTTCTTAACGATTTGCCAGAAAACCTCAGATTTTATGAGAAATAGACCAAAATATAAGGTAGAAATCTGAGCAGTTATAAAGTATGTACCGATTGCCTGTTATTACTTAGTAATTGCACAAATCAGTCAGCCAGATTCAATAAAGCTTACAATGTCCTTTTACATGGCAGAACACTGTTTTAGATTCAGTAAGCAGTTCTACATGGTGTGTAGAGCTGTGCAAATAAACTCTGCGACATGCTGATTATAACATAAGCAGCTGAACTGTATGCTAATCAACCAATCCAAGATGGAAACGCTATTCAACAAGCTATAAACCAACCATGTAGAATCAGCGCTGGTTTTCCCTGTGAATTCCAAAACATATTGGAATTGATTTACGGAAAGAAGTCTATACAGAAACATTTTTAGGTGCTGCTGTTACTTTAATTAATGTGCATGTGTAACAGGCTGAACTCTATACTGCTGCTGGTAATAGACCAATGCCAAAAAGGAGAATAGTTTTCAGACCCCATTCAATTTATCAAAATGTACATGATGTGGAAATTGTAGAGAGCTACAGTCTGGATAGAGACACACCATAAGAACTCTCTAACTTCTGTCATCCCCAGTTCACCACCAGAGCAAACTGAGGGAAAGCCATACCAGTGGAGACAAAGGCATATGTAGCACTTAGAAATTTAGCTACAAGTGCCTTTCAGAGACCAAGAGGGGACATGCTGGGGTGTCACAGGCATCAGCATCCAGGATCCATCATGAAATTCTGAATGGTATTCTCCAGCATACCAGTGACCATGTATATTTTCACTGTACTCCTGAGGACAGGGCCAGAAATATGTGTAAGTTCTACCCTGAAGTACTGGATGCCATAGACTGCACACATACAGAAATTAAGACACCACCTGGTGAACAGGGAAGGCTCAACATAAATAGAAAGGTATTCCACTATATTAACTGCCAAGTTATATATAATGGCAAGGGAATCATCATGGGCTTAGGTTGGAGTTGTCATTTAAGTTCTTGCTGGCAATATATTTAATGGAAATATGAAGGGAAAAAGGTTTTACCCCCTGTGTTACTGTTAATTGTGATGATCCTGTCCTTACAGGGAACTCAGTCATTGGCACACCTCCCAATTGTATCAGGTGTTCACTACGGGGGATATCCCACAGGGTCATTTACTGGGATATGCAGGTTATGTGCTGGAATGGTAGCTGATGATGGCCATCAGAAAGCAGCTGTAGAACACATAATAAGGCACATGCTCAAACCAGAAATATCATAGAGTGTGCATTTGGGCTGCTGAAGTCACGGTTCAGTGCCTAAATACATCTGGGGACACTTGCAGTACAATCCATGAACATATCCTGAAATATTCACTCTATATGCCATGCTACACAATATCATCCTGAGAAAACAGCTTCAGCAGGATCAGCAAGGGAAGGGATGCACATCCTCAGCCACACACAAGTGAGGAGTTAAAGGGTGAAACAACAGCTACTGTGGGTGCAGGCAGACATTGGCATGTTTAATTTGCCTCTGCATTCGCTAACAGGCAATGCAAAACACACTCACTCATCAGCTAAGGGGCTAAAACTTTCGTCCTACTCACAAACCTATAGTAACAGTGATGCCGATGATCACAGCCTTTACCTACCCATGTAATGACCGGGTACTGCTTGCATCAGATAGAGTCAGTCCTGAACTAAAACTGTTGCAACTGCTAGATTTACAATGTAAGTGTTGAACCTGGAGTGTATTGTGTGATAATATGAATGAATGGCATATCCGTGCATGTTGTTACTTGATAGGGTAAGCAAGAAAAAGATGGGGGATTTGTACTGAAATGATTTGAGACAGCAGAGACTTATGTGACTTATATGTTTCCATTATTAAGTGGTAGGCCTCAGGCATCAAAGAGTCACACAGTCATATGTCTCAAAAGTACTGATGGTCACCGAATGTCCTCAGTTTAGCACCGTACATTTGTACTGGAAAATCATTAAAGAGAGAAGTTAGAAAGTAATGAGACACATTTTAGTTTCAGACTTCACAACCCTCACAACATCATCAACAATACTGATGCAAAAAATGCTTGATGCTATCAACTGTCTAACTTTCTAAGACCAATATGTCAAAGGTACAATTATCATTTCAACAAAACAAATGCAGATATACTAAGCACTAAGTCAGCTATACACCCTGAACATCAGACAAAAAGTTTATGTATCCATGAATCCAAAAGACAGAAAACGGGGATATTGCACAGTTATTACCAGTTGCACAGGGGTGTTGTGCATGGGGCTAGGAAGCCTATGCTGACAGAAAAGGTTGGTGAGTGTGTGTGAGTAAGAAAGGGACAGGCATTTGAATAAAGTAACAAAGGGCCAGTGAGACAAAATGAGTTTTAAGCTTCAATGTTGAACCCTGTAACTGGTGTGTGTGCGTGTGTGTGTGTGTGTGTGTGTGTGTGTGTGTGTGTGTGTGTGTGTCTGCATGGGTCCTCCAGGTAAAATTGGTTTGTGAGTATCTGCATGAACACAGTCAAGCTTTATGCTAGCTCTGTGTCTTTTCTATGTCAGACAGGTGTGAGACATGCATGGTTGTGATGGCAGTTTATAGTTGTTATACCTGACTATGAAAACTGGCTCTGCCAGGAGTTGCACTGGCATGTCCACACTCACAGTCAGATGCACTGCTGCTACCTGAACATGACTGATGTCTGCTGGATGAGCTCCACTCATGATAACTCCAAGTACCACAGCCCCCCTGGTCTGCCATGTCTGGGTGTGCACAGCTGAACCGATGATGGAGCAGTGGAAGTACTACCACTATGGGAGCATGAATGGGCACTGCCATGTCAGCTAATAGCAGGTGATGTAGCAGACCTACGCCCACAAGGATGCAGTTCCCCTCCTAGCAGATGTTCCTATCACAGACACCACCCATTCCAATGGCGACACGGTGGAGGTAGTTATACATGCCTGCCTGTGTCATATTTGCAACCCTAAGCATTTCTCTGGAAAACCTATGGGAATGTACCTGTGCCTCCATGATGGCCCTAAATATAAGCTGAGTGGCACAGGATGAGACACCTATATCAGGTGGAGGATGGACAGCATGTCTACTCTGAGCACTCCTAACAACCCTCCTGTGTGGCACCTTGCTCACTCTTTGGCTTTTGCCAGAGTCAACAGGCAATGAAGCCATAGGAGCCACACTTTCCTGATCACTTGTCTCACTGAGGGCTCACTGGAATGGGTAGGTATAGGCCTGGCTGTGTCTAATGAAATTACAGGGGATGGTTGTATGTCAACCCCAGTGTCAGATTCAACCTCTACCCCCCCCCCATGACTTTGCCTCTGTTTGGCCACTATCATCATCAAAGCCTGCTGATACTCTGGCATCAAGTGATGAAAGTCCCACACATCCACTGTCAGGATCACCTGTGATAATAAACAACAAACACAGGAATAATTAATACTTACACTACTATAGTACAATATACGCTAACCACATAACAGTGGTGCCACTATTACAGAGAGTACTGCAATACACACAACAATTCTGACACCAGCACCACAAACTAAATATTTTTGAACTGCTCATCAGTACTGATATAAAAATGTTTGGCTTACCATGTGCAGATGATTGTAGGCCCCTTTTACTGGATGGTCCAGGAAGAAGTTAAGCAAAATGTAAGGACAGGACATCACAATTAACAGTAACACAGGGGGTAAAACCTTTTCCCCTTCATATGTCCATTAACTATACTTTCAACAAGAACTTAAATGACAACTCCAGCCTAAGTCCATGTGTAATCAATCAGAATGTGTTGTTAACTGTAACATCTACAATCTCCCCCCAACCAATTTCTTGTTAAACAGAACTAATGCATTGATGTAAATAATTTACTACACAAGAGTATTTAACAATTGTGATATGTAAGCCTACCTGGAAGCTCCTCCTGGGGCATCTTTGCTGTCCCTGAAAGAGTAGCACCAATGTCAAAGACATGCTGTTTTGCACTTAACTAGGAGCTGTCTGGATCCCTGACAGTGGACAGGAAGTCTTCATTTGCTGTTCGTGGTGGCTGTGTAGCCAGTACCCATCCAATCACAACTCTTCTCCATGCAGATAAAATCATGTCACTGGCCCTCTGGCAAACCTGATCATATGACCTGCTGTGGATGCCTACTGCATTCACATCTGCAACTATCTGCAGTCAAATTTGCATTCTGTCTGACATATTTCCATGTCCCTCTCAAGCAGAAAGTTACCATATTGCCTAAAAGCTTCCACAATGACTTGATTCTCAGGGTCACTGAAAGGTGGCTTATGGGGATTGAGACACCTGGGTGTCATAGTCCTAGGAGTCCCAAAATACAACAGAAAGATAATACATATAAGTATGACACAACTAAAAAATACCTGTTCCTAGATAAAACAGCAAGGTAGCATCTTATTGTTAACCACTGGAGAAACATAAAGCAGTCTAGATATTTGAAATATAAACAATAGGAATTCTGTGGTTGTAACATATTATGTTCACTCACAAAGTAAAGCTGGATGGAAAACAAGGGAGAGTAACAATAACAACATGCAGCTTTGCTCCACCACCCACAAAAAAAAAAAAAAAACAGGCAAATGATACATTTTGCTAACAAACCATCAGTGAAATGCAAACTGTACTATCAAATGAACTGTCTCTGAAACATGTGCACAGATTTAAAACAGCCTATTCCATTTTAAGATATTGCCAATAATATATACATGTGAAATGTTGTGACAAACATGCCCATGCCATCAGTACCCTTCTAAGTAATGTATACAGATAGCAGTAGCAGTAGAATTTGCTAATTAATATATATATATATATATATATATATATATATATATATATATATATATATATATATATATATATATATATATATATATATATATATAAACAGATTTTTCTTAATGACATTTTAGCATCTACAGTATATAGTTGAAAAATGCAAGCATACCTTCTCAAGTTCAGTAGTCTTCTGGGCAGATATATCTCAATGTAATAGCCTATGTTCTCCACATAAACAAGTCTTCTCATCTTCAGTATGCAAAGCTACATTGTTATCTTTTAATGGTGTAGATTCATGGATGTTAGAATGGTGAAGATGCATATGAGATATAAACTCATTAGAATTGCTGAATCCCAAATTCTTGTCTCTGTGGAGCAGATGTAAACATAGTGCAGGCACTCCCTCAGGGCTGTTGCTAATGGATTTCAACTGTGAATATTTACTGGTAGGGAGAAGGAAAACATGACAGCAATGCAGACTCCCTACTACCAATGGATGTGTCAGGTCAGACTTACAAAGTGTATAGACATAATTTTGTCAAGATTGGATATGTAAATAGGCAGCACACAATTTACAGGTTCTGTTCATTAACACCCAACCTCCCCTTCATTTGTTGACAACTGTTATTGTCATTTAATATTCTCACACATTTTGAGGACAATGATATAGACTTCCTTACAGACTGTATGTCTCAGATTATTGCTCAGATAAGACAAGCATGAGCAACAAACACAGAGAGGTAAAACAGGGCTGCATTTTTGCAAGATATCATCATAAATGGTTTTGTGATCACTAATTGTACTACATCTGAAGTTAATACATGTACAAATAACTGTTATGTGGTTTCTTAGTACTGTGGATGATGTTGCAGTTGGTTGTATGCAGAATGATTTCAGTTCCTTGCTGCAAAGTTGTTTGAGTGGCAAAGAGGGATAAGGCACTCTTACTGTGTTCTGAAGGTTCAATGGAGTGAGAGTTCAAATCCAGACCTATGTAGAACTATTTCACATGTACTAACAAACATTTTGTAGTGTTTATTTTATAGATTGCTTTACTTCATTTCAACTGCCTTTCCCTTTTATTTATTTATTTTTTTACTTTTGCGATTGCACAGTGCATGGCTTAGCTCAAACAAGGGAAATGGAAAAAATGAATGCCAGGTTTGGTTGTGCTTATCTCGTTTGTGCAAAGCTTGACAATGCAAAAACCCAGACTTGTGTCCCACACAGGGAGCAGACAGAACAGCTGCAAAGACGATGTTTGTAAAAGTGTAAAGATCAAAAAGGATGCACTGTTGCAATGTTTTGCTTTACATTGTTGAGCAGCGGTAAGCAAGGTTCCCCATCACCTGCAATTATCGAAAACCAGCAGACATAATGCAGACAATCATTGAAAACAGATACAATCAAATAATTCTGATGAGCAATGCGCAAACATGCTAAGCAGTGTTATGCAGCGCAAACATGCTAAGCAGTGTTATGCAGCAGTTAGCACAGATAACTTAAGAATGAGTATGAAATCATGGAACTGTCATCTAACTATTCCTACAGCAGCAGGTATAAGTGTAGGGCTGGAATGCAAATGGTCTTGGGTTCTAGTACAGGATGTGCAACCTATATTTACTGCTGTGATAGTACAGTTTATAGCAATGAAAATATATATATATATATATATATATATATATATATATATATATATATACATAAACACAAGTGTTATTTTAGCATTTTTGTGGCAACAGGTGTAAGTGTAGGGCTGTCATACAGGGTTCTAATGCAGGATATTTCACACACATTCACTGTTGTTCCATTTCCCATTATATTCATTCTCACTTATAACACTTTAGATAGTGAAGCTGATATGAATTATATGTATAAGAGATAAGACACCCTTATTGTGTTTTCAGATGTATGACTGAGGGGCATACTATTATATTGCTGTAAGTATGATTCTGCTATCTCGACTTGGACAGCCCTCACAATTAAATAAGTCACATACACAACTGGATATATCTAAAGGAACCTTGTCAGGTCACACACAAACTTGTAAGACCTCAAACTTTCACCCATATTTATGAATGATTCCTGAATATGTGTGAGCAACACTTCTGTGTCACAGATGGAAAATAATATTTATGGAAGAAAATGCGTTGTTCCATTTGCCTTGTTTTGAATCCTACAATTTAAAAATCTATTTTACCAGAGTAGAAATTCAAAAACAAACATGTCAGGTCATGACATTTGTGCCCCCAGTGCATGTCTGTAAACTTAACTCAATTAAGAGGTACCTTCCAATTTTCAATATATATTTCCAAGCTGCAACAGCAAACACCTCTCAAACTAAGGTCAAGTGTCAGATTAACCTTCCAATTTAAAATATTTATTTCCTCCATGCTTTGCACTGCTGCACTCCTCTTACCATTGCACAAACATTGTTGGCATCATTGCTCAGGTTTGCACACTACTACAAAATGTGATAACATGAATTGGTGGGAAAGCATTAGTTGCTATTGCTCTACTTCAGTTGTTAGAAATGTCTAGAGTTAGAGGTGAAGCTGCCAGGTTTAGGGCACAGCGGTGGGGTGTCTAGGAGTCCAGGATATTTATTGGGCTCCTGGTAAAGTGCCACAGCCAAAGGTTTCTGCAGATGGACTATTCTGGCTCCCAGTACAAGTCTGAGGATTGGAGTAGTTTAGCTCAGGCTGTATCCAGTGCTACTGGAATCCCTTGCTCTGGAGAACAGTGTAGGCATCATTTTAATGACCTACTGATGTGCAAGGGGGCACTATTAGCCAGTGGGTGAATGAATTTCAAACAGCTGACATCCCACAGCTTTATAAGTATGACAATAGACAGTATTTATAACACATAAAAAGCTAAATGCTGGCAAACCCTGTATACATAATGCTCTTCTGTTCTTTTCTATTCTTTCCACAGCTAATGCTGAAAGACAGTTTATTCACAGGCTCATGCCGATTTAATGGAGATACTGATAGAAGCAAGTAATATTTATGTAGCACAAGAGAAGTATTGTTATAGCTTTAAATGTTAAGATAGATTTTGAGATTTTTATATAGTTGTAGCAAATTGAGCATGCATATCCTAACTGTAAAATCAAGTATGCATGCATTAGTCTGTAGCACAAACCAACTTTAGGAGTCAAGCATAGGACTGTAGTCAGAGGTTTTGGGTTCAAATACCACAAGTAATAACTATACAGTACTTCATTTATTTAATAATATTCCATAACATTAAACTCTATACATGTGGCATAAAAGCTCAGCTGTTAAGTTAACTGTAGTCTGTATAATTAGATGAAGCATATGTGCAATATATGCACATTTCAAGGATTACTTTGTGCAATCTTTAGTTATAGTGTGTAGTTGTTAGGGCATATACTTAAATGCAATACTTCAGATAAAATAATGTATAATTGTGTTAATGCATTGTATGTCACATAGTAGGTACTAATTTTATCTCTTTTTTCTCAAGCCAACACTTATCTCTCTTTTTTTACTATTATGTGTGGTCAAAATGTCTCCATGTCATCCACCTGTAACAAATAACTAAATTTTTCACAGCACAACAAGGTAAGCCAGGCCTAGTGGATCAGCTTGCCCCCACTCCAACAGCTCCAGCATCGATGCCCAGCATGTCTGAGACCCAACCTGGCACTACTGCCTCTGCTACCCCTGTACTACCTGCACCCTCAGTTCGTACTGACCCAGAATCTGGTGCTGTGGTAACCTCCAGGAGCAGTGATTGAGGTGGCAATTTTATCACCCACCAGGAGATACCAGGGATGGTGCATGGGTGTATTAACAAACATTTTGTAGTGTTTATTTTATAGATTGCTCCTCCATGATTGACTGGTATAAGCCTGGGTTGTCCCCCTCTCACTCATATATAGGTATATATGTATATTTTTATATTTTTATATTTTTATAATTAAGCATATATATGTGCTAGATTTAGATTCATATTGCTTTGAAATTTGATCATATATATGCATATGTGTAGCTTCTTTTTTAACAAATGTTTTCTTGCAGTATGTTTCTTTAAATAATTTTTTAAATTGCACATTTAAATAGGTCATGTGACTTTGGCTGCAGTCACATGACTACTAGGCCTGTATAAAAGCAGTTGCTTTGTGTATATGTATGTATTTAGTATTGAGAAAGGGTTCATACCCGAAAGCTTTGCGTCATAAAGTGATTTGTTCTCAGCATTCCTTGTGTGATTTTGGATCTTTTTGCAGTTTGTTTTTCTACCATTAGTATTACTCTGCTGGACTGTTGAGTAACTATATTTGGTAGCCTTTCTTGCAGCCTGTTACCTTTTATTGGAAATATGGAATCACTACATTCGATGTTCTCACAAGAAGTTAATCCTTTGTTGGATTTTGTTCCTGTTATGGCTCCTGAAAATGGAACGCAGGTTATTTTGGACAATCCTTCTAAAGGTGACATTGATACTTTTAACTACAAAATTACATTGCTTGAACGTAAAGTTGGTTCATATAAGCGCTTTCAGTGGCAGAGGTTTAGCTTCTCTGCATACCTTAAAATGGGGATAGTCCCCCGTGGACTAAGAATATTGAAAATGCCATCTTATGGGAATGTGTACCCTGAACTCCTCAAAAGGTGGCAGCAAATGAATTTGAAGCTAAGCTTAGACTATATGTCACTAATGAATGAGTATTTTATGTCTGTTGAGCAAGATTTAAAGACTGAAATTATTAAATTAGATGAAGAGCTGAAATCACTTGTATGTTTTTCAGAGATGTTACCTAAATATAACCATCTATTCATTAAATTTCGTGAATTAGATGACAAGCTTGAACTAGTTAAGAAAAGAAAACTTTCTCGAGACATTAATGATTTCAGAGTGGGTCACATCTTCTCTTGGCCCAGGAATGACCCAAAAGAATCAACTATGGTAACATCTAACAAAAATCACAATGCAAAAACTTTTGCTGGTACTTCTATTAGGGCGCTAGATGTATTTCAGCCCCTTGATTCAAATTTGACTGTTGGCGCCAATTCTATACAAACAGACACTGTCACTTCAACTCCTTCTGAGTCTGTAACCATTGCCTCTTCTAGTAGCGTTAACACTGACGCTGTAATGACGCCGCTATGGACACCTCATCAACTGCTGCCTTGAACCTGGTATCGGATGTGCAGCATGCTAGTAAAAAAACGCATCAGTCGACTTTAAACTTCACAGAGAAGCGGTTTCAGTTAGAGAAACCGGAATGTGTGCAGGACTCTTTAAACAAGAGGGAACCATTATCGATGAAGCAAGAGACTTCCTCAATGAAACGCAAGTACGACAGTCCGTTGAGACAGGGCAAGAATGCCCATAAGTAGTGAGAGGTATTCTAAACCTCTCATCCTTTGTTTTGAGTGATTCTCATGTGTCCCTTCTTTCAAAAGGACTGAGTTTCATACCTATGACTAATTTAGATTTAGTTGATATTATTACCGACTTGAAAATGTTTGTGAGAAATTTAAATTTAAAAATTTTGTTTAATGTTAGTACTGCTCCTAATAACATTCCTAGAAAACGTAGTGTTTTTATACCTGTGAATACACCTATTACTACTGCCTTTTGCAATGTCTGTGAAGCTGATTTTAGGCAACAGTTTAATGTCTGTGATAGAAAATTTACTTATAATTTAACCTATGAGCAACATCTTGCCTTGCAGAATCTCAAAAGGAATAGTGAAATCATCATTAAGCAGGCAGATAAGGGTGGAAGTATTGTGATTATGGATAGAGCTTGCTACAGTTCATCAATGGATAAGCTAGTAATGGATACTTTGTCCTTTAAAAAAATTAGTTTTCTGGATGTAAAGAAACATATTACTGACGTTAATTTACATGTTTATGACATGCAATTTAATAATAATATTAGTTTGGAATTATTTAACTTTTTTTCTGTACCCTGTCCATCTATACCTCAGTTATAATGGACTTCCGAAAATACATAAGTGTTTGTTAGACCCTCCCATGAGACCCATTGTTTCTGGCAATGGGTGGGTAACCGAACCTGTTTCGGTTTACCTTCAGAAACAATTGTTTCCTTTTTTAGATAAATGTAATTATGTTTTGAAAGATACTGGTGATTTTCTCTTCAAACTTTCAAAGTGGTATTACAGTGAACCATGTAATCTGAATGATTTTCTATTTGTCACCTTAGACATTGTGTCGTTGTTCACTGTTATCCCTAATTCGTATGGCATAGAGTCCATCAGGAAGTTTTTGACTACTGAAAAATCCTTAGTTAGTGAATCTATTCAAAATATATGTCAATTGTTGGACCTAGTACTTAGCCATAATGTTTTCATTTTCAATCAACAACCATATCTGCAGGTCAACGGGGTCGCCATGGGCACCCCCGTGGCCAATACATATGCAAACCTTGTACTGCATCAGTGGGAATTAGACAATTTGCATGATGGAAAAATTTTTTTGACACACGTGTTGTGTTCTATCAACGGTTTGTTGATGATTGTTTTTTAATTTGGAGTGGATCTAGGGACAGCTTAGAAGAATATCTTGTACACTTGAACAACACGACATCATTTTTGAAGTTTAAGTCGACCATTACTAGTAAAGAGGCTTCCTTCCTTGATGTTAACATCTTTACAAGGATGGATTATTGGGCACTTCTGTTTTTAAGAAGGAGACATATGTGGGTAGATATGTGCATGCGGACAGCATGCATGCCCCGCATGTCTTCGAGGTGTGATTAAGTCTCAATTTATTCGAGTGAGTAGGCTCAACACAGACGATATTGTCTTTAATGAACAGTTAAATGATACATTTAAGGATTTTGTTGATTGTGGCTATGCATTGTCTATTTTAAATGAGATGAAGAATCAGGTATCTAACAACAGGCATTCATTATATGCCCCATATTTCAGGAACTATAATCTTACGAACCCTGATGTTGTGATAAATCAAGTTGTAAACCCTACTGTGCAAAGATTTAGATATGTGACTGGTTTTGCAAGTAAGGTCTCCCTTGTTAAGCGCACTATCTATAAGTATTGGCCTATTTTAATGGCATCCCCTGAACTTACAAAGTTGTT
This sequence comes from Protopterus annectens, assembly GCF_019279795.1. Lineage (NCBI taxonomy): Eukaryota > Metazoa > Chordata > Ceratodontiformes > Protopteridae > Protopterus > Protopterus annectens. The sequence goes on along the minus strand of NC_056728.1, from coordinate 1,878,708,432 downwards.
AGGTGATAAGCCATTCTTTAGCTTTAGGAATATGAAAACCCTCAAAAGTATGCTATGCTATAAAGATTTTCGCCCTCCCTTGATTCTATGCTTTGATAGACCCATCTACTCTACATCTAATTTTGGTACATATGCATGTCTAAACTGCTCCTGTTGTTCGGACTTGATCAGATATGTGGAATCTAATAGTTATGTGCATACGATCACACACCATACATATACATTTTCTGTAAGAGCTACTTGTACCACTACCAATGTGGTGTACATGGCATCATGTTCTGTATGTCCTGCATACTACATTGCTAAGACTACGCGTAGACTTAAGGACAGGATTATTGAACACAAGTCAGAAATCAGGAGGCAGTATACTCAGAATGCCTTGTATAAGCATATTGAGACGTGTGGGGACAGGCATACATTTAGATTTAGAGTTATTGATTTGGTGATTCCCTCACTCAGATGTGGTGATATTAATAATTTTCTTGAAACTAAAGAATATCAATGGATAGTACATCTGGGAGCTGATAGTCCTCCTGGCCTTAATAGTACAGTAAGCATTAAACCTATTCTTGTTGGATTACAACGTAGGTTGAAATGATATTTTTATCAACCTGTGCACATGAGCATGTTTATACATTGATGTTAATAAGTGCATCTGTTGTGTACATGTATGTGTACACTTATGTTTTAATGTTTATAGAGTTTGTATTAAACATATAGGTATATATGTATATTTTTATATTTTTATAATTAAGCATATATATGTGCTAGATTTAGATTCATATTGCTTTGCAATTTGATCATATATATGCATATGTGTAGCTTCTTTTTTAACAAATGTTTTCTTGCAGTATGTTTCTTTAAATAATTTTTTAAATTGCACATTTAAATAGGTCATGTGACTTTGGCTGCAGTCACATGACTACTAGGCCTGTATAAAAGCAGTTGCTTTGTGTATATGTATGTATTTAGTATTGAGAAAGGGTTCATACCCGAAAGCTTTGCGTCATAAAGTGATTTGTTCTCAGCATTCCTTGTGTGATTTTGTCCCCCTCTCATCCCAATTATGATGTCTTCCAACCTTTTGTGGCTCTCACCTTCCCTGTGTCTTGTCTTTTTTGTCTTGTTTGTTTACAATTGCTTCCTCAAGTAACCAACTTACCTGACACAGAAATACCATTGTCCCTTACCCAGCATTTCTCTCTTACTGAACTGAAAAAAATGGGGACCTTTCCCACAAAACGATATCACCCAATATGTATTTCTCCATTTCTCACACATGTCTTCTAGACACACTGGATTCAGTCCAGTTGACTATACAAAATGATTATGTTGTTGTCACCACTCTGTCTGGAGGTGACATTCCAAATTCAGCTAATATTCCGCACATATTTTCATTTTGCACTACTGAAGAAATTGATAGCTATGGTTCTTTCCTACCTGCCATTAACTGGGAAAACTACTCAGGTACCAACACCTTTTCCCAACCGTTCTTGGAATTCATAAACTCCAATGCCCTGGATCAACTAATCCATTGTCTCACCAGGGGCTCCAATATCCTAGACCTGGTCATTACCAACATGGGAGATAGATGCTCCACACCAGTTGTCACCCCCTCTTTGGTCAGGTCTGACCATAAGCAAATCATCCTTGACATCCACATCCCACCCACTCCCCTCAGTAAGGAAACCACCGTAAAAAACTTCTCCAAAGCCAACTTCATGCTACTCAAGTCAGAAGTGACAAACGTCATGACACCCATGCAGACGGGATCTGAAAGTTTGACTGCTGAATCTTACACTAAGGCACTGTACGAGCACATCCACTCGTGCATTAATCGTGCCATCCCAAATAGAACCAAGATGCTCTCCTCCAGAAAAAGGAAGCCAATCTGGTGGTCCCCTGCCATTAACAAACTATACAACAGAAGGAAGAAACTGTTGCAGAAAAGAGGAAAATCCCAGGATGCAAAAAACTCCCTTACCAGCCTCTGTAAGAAGCTGAGATCTCTCATAAAATCCTCCAATGCTAGTTATGAAAATAAAATTGCCAAAGATTCCAAAGACAAACACAAGGCATTCTATAGTTATGTCAAGAATGTAAATGTCAATGCTCAGATCTGCTCTGAGCTACAACAGAATGGCATTAAATATACTGATCCCAAGGATATTGCCAGTATCCTGGCAGATCGATTTAGTGCCAACTTCACTCCCCCTCTCACCCCCTAAAGGGCCCATCTCAATAACAAAAGATTGCCAAATTCCAGTAATCACGGCCACACAGGTAGACACAGCACTCTCCAATGTTAAGAAGACAGCAACCATGGGACCAGATGACATCTCAGGTTGTGTACTACATGAATTACAAAATGAATTGGCACCTCACCTAAGTGTCAGGTTTAATCATAGCCTCATCTCAGGCTTCTTGCCCACTGAGTGGCACACAGCTACAGTTATCCCACTCCACAAGGGGGGATCCACCTTGAATCCCGGGAACTGCTGTCCCATTAGTCTGACAAGCCTGATCTGCAAGGGCATGGAATGCATTATCATGGAACTTATAAACAAAGACATTGGCAACCTTCAAACACTGGACCCCATGCAGTTTGGGTTCGTGCAGGGGCGATCTTGTCTCATGAACCTGATTGACTTCTTTGAATCAGTCTTCAGAGCTGTGGACGAGGGTAACAGGGTCCACACAGCCTATCTGGACCTCACCAAGGCCTTTGATACCATCCCCCACTCTGAAACCATAGATAAACTTACTAAGCTGGGCATAAATCCCTACATCACTCGATGGGTTGCCAACTGGCTTACTGACAGAACCCACTCTGTAAAAGTAACTGACTCTAAATCCAGCTCCAGACAAGTGACAAGTGGAGTACCTCAGGGTTCAGTCCTGGGACCGCTCTTGTTTGGCATCTACCTCTCTGAAGTACAGGCCAATACTAAGGGACTCTGGCTAACAAAGTTTGCAGATGACTGCAAACTGGGAGCCATTATTGAATGGCCAAATGATGTGGATATTCTACAAAAGGGCCTTACAGAAATAGATGCTTGGTGCCAGAGCCATGGACTTAAGCTTAATGCCAAGAAATGTATAGTTATCCCCTTTGGGAAAAAAACATGTACCCATGAATGACCACATAGGTGGCAGTACACTAAACACTAAAAGTGTAATGAGAGACTTAGGGACACAGGTGGACAGTGGTCACACCTTCGATAACCACATCGCCACAACAGTCAGAAAATCCTTCTATGTGGCACACCTCATCACTAAGAGCTTTTCATCCAGAAAAAAGAAGGTCATTGTCCCACTGTAATCATCCCTCATTAGACCCATTATAGAGTACAATGCCCCATTTGGTATGTACCTCACAAGACATCTGCAACAGCTGGAAAGGCTGCAGAAATACCTCACTAAAAGAATCACAGGCCTAAAGCAGATGCCTTATGCTGACCATATAAAAAATTCCAGCTATACTCTGTGGCATATCGTCTACTTAGAGGCAATATCTGCTTAACATACAAGGCCATGTCAAACCCTGAGCTGTTGGACATGCTCAACTTAAAGAAATCCCAATCCCTCATAGCCACATGCTTCAGGGATCTAAACATTGTCATCACAATGAACAAAACATGCTGGACGGATAGGTTCCTGACCTAGAGACTCCCCATACTCTGGAATAGACTGCCCATACAAGTCAAGCAGAGTGCCTCCTTGGCCCTCTTCAAAAGGAACATTGATGATTGGACGGGTGATAGGAAATTCATCCCGGGGATCATGTCAGTCGACCTGCTAGACAGGGTTCCAGGGAAGTAAATATTTTGGGAAGAAATATCTGGAAATTGTTATGGCTAGGCTTGTATAGGCCCTAGGGCCAATAGCCTAGTGCCAACCTATGAACCTATGAACCTCCATCCTGCACATTCCTGTATTGCTACCCCTTTGCTTTTCCCCCTGCTCATGCCCCATTTCATCACTTTCCTGTCTACGAATTTTTAACACCTATAATCTGGTCAAAAAATCAAATGCCACACAACACACATTAAGTACCAGAAAAAACAATGCATCCTTTCACTTTTTGACTTCTATTTTTGTGCAGAGTTTGGCATCTCACACCAATGTTAACTGCTGTTAGCTCACATCAATGCTGCTTAGCCCGGCTATGCTACATCAACATAGAGTAACACATGCTGAATGTACTATAAAGAAAATTATCATTGTAGTGTCACTGTTTTTTTAAAAGTATTACACACACCTGGATTTGAACCCAGGATTATCTGGGCTTAAACAGAAATGTAGCAATGTCTTTGCACCTGTTGATACAGAGTCACTTAAGCAGCAGGGGTGTTTCATAGACTCAATTCTAACTGTCAGAATTTTATCAACGAGGCGCGCATTTGCGCAGAACTTAACTATGAGTAAACAGGGAAGTAATGGAAATGTGAATCTTCCATGCGCAAACACTTTGCCAACCATCATTCAAATCCATTACCCACTGCTATGGTATGCAAAGCCACTATTAGCATGTATTAGTGTTGTTTTATGTCCATTTTCTCTTCATGTCAAGAAATTACATGTGGAAAAATATAACAAACTGAAGCCCTTGTCTAACAATATGTCACATATTTACAAAGCAGCCATGTGTTGCCTACCCCTATGCACTGCAACCCTGGTCTCTCACTATTTGTTCACAAATATATAAACTGCAATACATACATTAATAATAAATGTGTGATATGCAATGCACATCAATCTAGTAACATGCTAAATTAGAACTATCTTCACAAGTGAACATGCTTACGCATCCATCAAATGACCTTGGGAACTATTGACCCATAAGCCAACCAGCCTTATCTGCAAGGCTATGGAAAGAATCATCATGGACCTTATCCACAAGCACATACAGTAGGTGACCTTCAAACTCTTGACCTGAACCACTTTGGTTTTGTCAGGGGTAGACCTTGCTTATTCAACCTAGTGGACTTCTTTGATAATGTCACCAAAGCCCTGGATGAGGGAACAACAGTACATACCACCTATCTTGATTTAGCCACGGCCTTTGACACAATCCCCCATTCAGGTATCATAGAGAAAATCTCCCATCTGGAGATTAACCCATACATTACTAGATGGGTTGCCAACTGGCTCACCAACAGAATGCATGCTGTCAATGTTGGCGACTCCACCTTCAGCAGTACGCCAGTTACCAGTGGAATATCACAAGGATTGTGGTAGGACCTCTAGTATTTGGAGACTATTTCTCTGAAGTCAAGGTGAAAATAGATGGCCTGTGGCTTACCATGTTTGCAGATGACTGTAAACTGGATGCAATCATATAGAGCCCCCAATTATGTAAACATATTACAGAAAGGGTTGACACAGACAAATGACTGATGCCAAACTCATTGCCTAAAACTTAACTAAATAAATGCAACATTGTTCCCTTTGACAAAGTAGCCCCTGGTAGTTATGATATAGATATCACCCCTCTAAGCTCAAACTCAGTAGTGTGAGACTTATGAACACAGTTTGATGACAATCTAAACTTTAATCAATATGTGTTCATAGTGGTAAGAAAAGCATTCTACACTATGCACCTCATACATAAGAGCATCACATCCAAGACCAGGGAGGTTATACCTCTGCTGTATTCTATCCTTATCAGACCAATAATTGATTACAATATTCCCTTCGGTATGTACCTCATCAGGTACACCTGCAGAAAATGGAGAGACCACAGAGGTTTCTGACTAAGAGAATACAGGACCTCCAAAACATGACATATATGGAAAGACTGAAATCCCTGTCACTGAACTTAGTTTCATACAGGCTGCTGAGATGCAAACTGTGCCTGGCCTACAGAACAGTTTTGGGCCCTGTCCTAATTTGAATGCTGGACATCTGCAAATCAAATGAGACAAGAATAACTTGCCCCAGGGATCTCAACCAGACATAAACAGAACATGCTAGAGAGACAGATATATCTCTGAGCAATTGCCACTCCTCTGGAATAGGCTCCCACTCCATGTGAAGCAGATCTCCTCAATGACCCTATCCAAGTGCAAACTTGACAATTGGATGTGTGACCAAAAACTCACCCCAGGGGTGGCAACTATGTCCCTCATGGACAGGAGCAGTTGGCATTGTTCACAAAATGACTCTGCTAACAATGACCATATGACCGTATATCTATGGTCAATTAGTGTACTCAGGTTTTTACACAACTAGGCTTTAAAAGGCTTTAGGGAAAATAGCATAGTAACATCTTATGAAACTTTGCACCCCTCCCAACATCTTCTCTTCAACATACACTGTTGAAGTCATCCACTATCAGTTGTCCTGCAGCCTTATAAAAGTCAGACTTATGCTGTAGTGAGTTCTGTAGTCTGTATGTTTAGGTAGGGTTTTTTCACTCCAGTCAGGTGTGTGTGTGTGTGTGTGTGTGTGTGTGTGTGTGTGTGTGTGTGTGTGTGTGTGTGTGTGTGTGTGTGTGTGTGTGTCTAGCCAGAAGAGCATAAGTGCATATCCTACAGTTTCCACTCCAATCCCATGGGTTGATAGTATTTTGACACTTGAACATGCCTATGCATCCATTTCATGCAGACCTCCTAACATCTCTCCAACATCCACTGCTGATGTCATCAACTATAAGTTGTCCTGCGGTCTTGTAAAAGTCTAAATTGTGCTATGGTGCTTGCATAAAGTACTGAACTTTGTAGTCTGTGTACTTATTTTGGTAGGGTGTTCTGTTCAATTTGCAGTCAACTGTGTGTGTGTGTGTGTGTGTGTGTGTGTGTGTGTGTGTGTGTGTGTGTGTGTGTGTGTCTGTGTGTCTGTGTGTCTGTGTGCATGTGTGCGTGTGTGCGTGTGTGCGTGTGTGTGTGTGTGTGTGTGTGTGTGTGTGTGTGTGTGTCTGACTAGCCAGAAGAGCATAAGTGTGTATCCTACAGTTTCCACTCCAGTCCCATGGATTGACAGTATTTTGACACTTGCACATGTCTATGCATCAATTTCATGCAGGCCTTCCAACATCTTCTCTCCAACATCCACTGCTGATGTCATCCACTATAAGTTGCCCTGAAACCTTGTAAAAGTCAGACTTGTGTCATAGCACTTGTATAAAGTACTGAGTTCTGTAATATGTGTACTTAGATAGGTAGGGGTTCTGTTCACACTGCAGTCAACTGGGAGGGTGCAGTTGCTTGACATTACAGGAGTCTCTAACACCAGCATGTACAACACTGCTATTACCATATTCTCCTCACAGATACTACTGATGTCATCATCTATAAAATGTTGTCTAAGACACTTCAAGTCAGAGTTGAGCTGTGGCACCTACCTTAAATACAGAGATCTGTAGTTTTTGTACTTAGATAGTTAGGGGTTCTGTTCTCACTGCAGTCAGCTGTGTGTGTGTGTGTGTGTGTGTGTGTGTGTGTGTGTGTGTGTGTGTGTGTGTGTATGTGTGTGTGCAGTTGTTTGACATTAGAGAGAGCCTTTTACACCAGCATGTGGGGCACTGCTATTACCATATTGTCCTCACCAGACACTGCTGATGTCATCAGCTATGAAGTGTTGTCTGAGACACTCTAAGTCAGACTTGACCTGTGACACTTGCTTTAAATGCAGAGTTCTGTTGTCCATGTACATAGATAAGTAGGGGTTCTGTTCTTACTGCAGTCAAATGGGTGTGTTTGTGCAGTTGCTTGACATTAAAGAGAACCTTTTACACCACCATGTGAGACACTGCTAGTATACCCCTCTGGTCTACATCTTCTGCATGTGTCTGGTGAGGTACATGCAAAAGGGAACATTATACTCAGTGTTCTGATGAGGTTTGAACACAGTGCTGCTATACATTCCTCAGATATGAATATGATGCCATGACTTATGATATGTAGGACATGGGCTGTCAATACCACTGTGAATACTTGCTGGTCGAAGTTCAGATTGCTGTCTACATGTGTTCCCAGTTCTTGCATCATTGGGTCTCAATATAGTGGGAGTGTTGTCAATGCTGTACTTAGCAGGGAATTCCACTTAAAAGAAGGACAAAATAACAGACACATTTTTGCATTTATTTGTAGACTGTGTGGCTTTCTTACCAAACATATTTCTGTGTTAGCCCCTCCTGTGGTATGTTATCATCATTAGTGAACTGAATGATTGAACCCAATATGCAAGAATCAGCAAACATGGTAAGCCAAAGGCCATGTACTTTATCCTGAACTGTCGAGAAGTAGAGACCAAACAGTAAATGGCCAAGCACAGAGCCCTGAAGTTTGCCAAAGATGACAACTGTACTGGTACAGGTTGATTCACCAACTTTCATAGCATGTGTTCTGTCGGTGAGACAGTTTGGTTACCCATCTAGTGACGCAAAGGTTAATCCCCAGCTGGAAGATTTTTCAATGATATCTGCATGGTGGATTGTGTCCAAACCCCAGGGCAGATCAACATAGACAGTATGTACTGTCTTACCTTCATCTAGGCCTATTACACAGAATCAATGGACTGTGACAACATCACAGATTACCTATAGAGTGATTTAGCAGATACACCTTCTTGACATGGTTGAATACACACTTCAGCACACCATCAATACAGACTGCGTTCCTGTAGAAGGGTGTACATCAATATGCATCCATCTGAGTTGGGGGAGAGAATAGCACCTGATGCATGCATGTATCGACACATCCTGATTCTCCTCACCCAAGAAGTAGATAACATGTCATTATGGATGTTTACTAAATGGACACTAGTAATATACCAGTTGTGTGCAATAGACCTGTGTGAGTTGATAATGCTACATCATGTTTGTTACATCTGTTAGATGTTCTCAAAGAGGTCATTGAGGGTATACATGATGACAGCACTATCATCCTTTTGAACTTGACAAGCTCAAGGCATTTGACACAAATCCGCAGTGAGGTATTCACTAAACATTGTCAGATATGGCCATAAACACCTACATAACCAAGTGAAGAGACCACTCTATCACATACATGGCATATAATTATGTTGAGATGTGTGGAGTGTCCTATATCTCAGGTCCAGTGTCCAAGTCTGTGCATCAAACTGTCTGCTAGACCCTTTCCTGTCTATTACTTAAGTCAGAGATGTCATGGCTTACATAAACATCTTGTGTCCACACAGCTGTTTGAAGGACTACAGATTGTGGGCAATCATTGACTCCAACTGTGAAATTAGTATAATAGAGGCAATATCAACATACACCGAAGATTGCTGCCACAGCTATGACAACACCTGCAATGAAAAAAAAAAGGAAGAGATGTGTTATATCAGGAAAACAACAACCCTAGGATAATGCAGACATCACATCTACAATCAGACCACTAGGTATGTGACCTGTGTCCTGGGGTAGATGGTATATGGAATGTCCCGTAGCATGTTGCCACAGTTCTGACTACTACCTTGTATGTAATACAACTACTGAGTATGTATAGGCTATAATACCTCCATAGTTCACAGCCTTCATCACACCAATAACTTAGCATAATGCACCCTTCTTCATGTACTTCCCTATACATCTTCCAGTGATGTGCACCACCTGTGCCACAGTGACTTGTCACACATCTTATTGGCCATACATAGGCATTCTTTTTGTGGTAGAAACTTTACTGTTCCATGATGCAGAGCAGCCATCAAGTTGTTACAGAAGATACATGTGTGCTACCTGTTCTGATGATGCACACATTACATACCTAGCTGCTTGACAACATTGATGGCATGGTTAACATTCATGACAGTGTGGATTGTGCCATATATATGTATGTGTGGGTCAACATCAGATGATCAAACTTTCAAATGTTTGACTTTCATATGGCCGAGACCACATGATCAAACGTTTAAAAGTTTGAACATCTGATACAAAAAGTAAAACAAAAGAAAAAAAATTATCTGAACATTTTTAGTGCCCTTCTGCACCCCCCACCCCTGCTATTTATATATACCAACTCTGAGATTGCACTACAGTGCCAATATATATATATATATATATATATATATATATATATATATATATATATATATACACATGGCTCTAGGACTGTTGAATGAAAATTCAACAGTCCGAATCCACTATCACCGAACACACTTTAACGAAAGCGCTTTCACCGAAAAAATGCTTTCGTTAAAGTGTGTTAAAAAATTAAATAAACATTACATTTACATTTTTGCAGGGTGGCAACTCCCCCTCACCACCCACAACCCCCCTACTTTTATAATCTCACTCCTAGGTCACACTGCAATGGGGAAAAGAGAATTTTCCCTTATCCCCACTGTAGTGCGATCTCCACAACAGCCATACTTATGCGAAAGTGCTTCTTCGGTGAAAAGCACTTTTGCGTAAGTATGCCCGGCCATTTCACATTCAGTGAAACGGCTGGTCGAGCATTAGTCCTAGACCCATATAGATAAATATATATATATATATATATATATATATATATATATATATATATATATATATACACACACATACACAAACACACCATGCACACCAGTCAACTAGCCTGCATTTCTCAAAACATCACATACAGGTATAGAAGTGTCCTTCCTAACACCTCCAACAGATGTTGCAGTGTCAGGACAGAGTGCATGATTACCGCAAATGTCATAATAGTTTTGCACAACCATCTCTGATCACTCTAAATCACTTATGTTATGTCAGAAACATGGGAATACAGGTGGTATTATTCTGATAATGTCCATGATTGTGTGTGCTTCTTTTACTGTTTTCCATGAGCCTTTATCTGTGTCCCATTTGCTGGAGAATTCTGCTGAGATTGTACTCATATTCAGAAAAATCACTTTGCACAGCTTTAGAATATGGACCCTGCCCCAGTTGGATATAACATCCCTGATAAATGTCATCTGCATTGCTCATGTAAGGATGCTTATCTCACACAGACATCTTCCCCATTGCTATGTCACTTTGTATGACAGTCACACAATACACATTTTCACTGTGCAGTCCGTACTGTACCATTTTGATATGTGATTGATGTTTCTGCAACAACTACCTTCCATCGATATGCCCTCATCTGTTGTACATTAGGTTGTTTCACCTGTCCTTTTCCCTTTGTTCATTCCTACAGTTAATCTGTGTGTCCCTATTTAATACACGCACTTACCCTGAGTGTTTCTTTTATATGGCAGTCCATGTACTCTTACAGATCATTTACACAGCTTTGGTGGAGAATGCCTGGAATGGAATTTCACAATATTATTTACTGTAAACACTATTCTGTATTGTGTTTGGACCATATACATAACTTTTATACCTCTCAACTGTCCAAATGTTCACAGACTGTCCAAATTTTTAGCTTATATCTTTTGATCTGTTCCCTATAAAATTTATGGTTTTCTTCTATATCACTGGAATGATCTCAGGACTGAAGTCACAAAATAATTACATACATTTGTGTTTCAGACTTCAAATCCTGCAATACATGTATCTTAACACAAACCTTGTTATTCTAGCACATTTCTAAGCTTAAAAGAGCAAATATGTAAAATCTATCCATATTTCTGGGTCATTATCTCCCATTATGTTGGGCTTTGTCCAGATTTCTTGCACTAAGAGGTTGAGAGCCATGGTAACAATATGTTAAGCACTGGTCATCATTATGGCATTCTGTACACCCGACTAACCTACTGTGTTCTGATATGAACAAGTTTGCTATCCATGTTGCTTTACATGGTTTCCTGGCTGATAACACTGTTGCCAAACACAAAACAGAGCTTGGTTATGTTTAAACATGGTGTGTGGCATGAATATGTAATTGGTGATGTTGTTCATCCTACATCACCACACATACACGTAAAATCCATGTAGGCTTCGCTTGAAGCATACACTGAGTTTACTGAATCCCAGGGAGTGACTTTATGGCTGGAGTTGAGTTTAATATGGATTTAGCAATAATGTTTGGGTTAGGGTTACATTTAAGTGTAGGTTAAAGTTTAGGTTTAGAACTAAGGTAAGGATTAAATTCAGGGACAGGGAGTCCTGTTTACATATGTGGAGAGTGATGAAGAACTTTATTTTCTAAAACAAATTATTTGAATTAAGGAAAAATGGTTGTATATTTACATTTTACTGCAAAAGTTTATAGTTTTCTTGATTTTTGACTGTATGGAATCAATGTTCCAAAAGACCTGTCACTAGTGTTGTACCCCAGGATCATTTTTCTTTGGCATTTACTTCTTGGAGGTCAAAGCAAATGTTAAAGGTCTATAGCTGACCAAGTTTGTATATGGCTATAAACTTGGCCTTTCACAAACAAATGGCTGGTGTCAAAACCATGGTCTAAATTTAATGCCAATAAATGTACAACAGTATCCTTCAGCAAGAAAGACTACCCCTATAACTACTACGAAAACAACACACCCACGAAAGTCAGATATCTGTGAACATATGTTCACAGTTAATTGTCCTTAAATCATCAAAGATCTATTATTATGTGAGTCCTTTTTCATTGCACAGTTTACATCTAAGGGTATGCCATCCTGGTCCAGGAATGTAATCATTCCACTATATCTGGCTCGCATTAAGCCGATCCTTTAATATAATGCCCCTTTCAGTCTATGCCTGTCCAAACAGCAACACAACTAGAATGACCATAATGCTTTCTCACTAAAAGAAATCAAGGGCATAAATCATAAAAAACTAAGCAGATCATCTCAATGCTTTGTCCATCTTTATGGCATCATACAGGCTACAAAACAGTGGCATCTGCCTTGCTTACAGAGCCTCAGCAGATCCTGTCATGTCAGAGCTATTACACATTCAGAGGTCCAAAGGTAACAACTGCACAATCGAGGGTTTATAATCTCTTTTGCAAAATAAAAAGAGCATGTTAGAGGGATAGATATGTCTGACAGAGAATGCAGCTTTTATGGAGCCGCTTTCCACTTTACACAGAGCAAATTGCTTTTTTAACTCTATTCAAATGAAATTTAGATGCCTTGATAGGGCAATGTAAATTCACCCCATGGCTTAACTCCCATGTCTGTTATAGTAAGGGTCAGCAAGTAATGTCCGAACATGTATCCTTGCTCTGTCCAGTCTTCTCTGAGTCATTCTTACACAAATAAAAGGGCTAAACCTAACATGTGAATGCAACACTAGGCTTATAATGATTGTCACACATCAGTATCATTGTATATTCCTAGGAACATTATGACACTAAGAAATATGTTTGAAGAAATTATATAAGCTAAGACTCAGAAAAATCAATTGCAAGGGTGAATAAGGGAAAATAACACAGCTGAAGTAGTGCAGTGTGACATGGCAGAGATTAACTATGTAGAAGGCGTAACACTGTTCCACAGGGTCTGAAAAAGTAGGAAATTCATGCAATGGCTGGACCAGCATTGCAGTAGGTCAGGTGACCACATGAGTTCAGTTGTTTACAGACAATGCACATTCACCTTTTGGTGACACATCATTTTGAGTACAGATGAGATTCCAGATAAGGCCTACACAGCAAAGTCCTTACTACTTTTATATTATAAGTGGGAAGGAAATAAGTGGATTGGACAACTAAAGGAACATGCAGAATGACAGGGGGAAATGAAAATATAGTGGGAGTGGGAATGCAAGTGTATTTTTGGACAGGTGCTTATTTTATTAAATTTTAAAGAGAAGAAGATGGAGAATGTAGCAAGGTGGAGGTGTGGATAAGAAGGCTATTAGGCTGGCAGTAGGAGAAGACAAACCACCCCAAAAGACAGACATAGACTAAAAGAGAAAACACTGACACACATGGGAAGGAGAACTCAAAGAAGAGAGACAGACACAAGGAGAACAATTTGTGATGAGGATGACTGGACCAAGAGCCAGGGAAGGAAATTAAACAAATTGTAAAGAGAACATCCTGATGGAAGATAGAGTGGGTTGATGGATGAATGCCACTTTGCACAGTGGAGCAGCCATTCACTAATGGCCTGCTGTTTAGGACAGATTGTTATGTATCTCTGCCAGTTGCATGAGGATATGCTCCATACTGCCAATGCAGGTATCCAGATACTGGTTCTCTAAGACTATCACCAGAGTTCCCCCTTCTGTTGGGTGACATATCAGCACACCCTTTTTATGTCCACCAGTGGAGATTCTATACCACCCTGCAAAACACAGACCAGTAGAGGGCACCAGTAGAACTTCAGGGTCTTTCTCAGCAGGAGGGCCCATATCATCCTGCAGTTAGACAGTCCTGGAGACAACTGGGGCTCCAGCAGGTGATGGCAAATCAGGTATATGGAGCAATGACCATTGCCACACCACATCAATTGCTGCAGCTGATGTTACATGAAATATGACATGGGGAGAATAAAACAATAGAGGTCAATTAACAAAAGAAGAAAACAACAATAAGGAGAAAAAGAAAAGCAAAAACACTTTTCAGTAATGTGTGCTTCAGTGAGAGACAGTAAATACCCTGATAAAAGGATGGTAAATATGTAATGGCAAACCATAAATTATACAGAGGACTGACAAAAATGCACTTCAGCAGTATACGCACCACAAGGGGAAATATTAAATATCACATAACCAGTCCCCCATGTGTAGAACACTGGTGCAGCACATGCATTTAAAAGAAACCAGCTGCAAGGAGCAGAGAAGCTGTCCTGAACAATCGTCTGACCATGCATTGCAGATTCTGGAGGAGCTTAGCAGCAGGTGGTAGAAACAGCCTACTATGTTTTGTCTTGGATGTCACAAGAAAGATAACGCCACATGTACACAACCACAAAATTTCAAAATGAATACACATGAGATGGTGAAACCCAGCAGGAATAACATTCTATGACATCTGACAGAAAAAGCAAAGTGTTATCCAACAGCATATAATAATATACCAGGTATAACTGATACTCGGCACTGGAATGGCTAGTATAAGACTAAGGCATGTCAGGCTACCTGGGGCATTGTATATTAATGTCTGGTTGGGTGAACATCCATACTGTACTATGTGATGCCAACTAATCAGCTGTAATGTAGGCAATGCCCAGGATCGTAGTGGCACACCAATCATTTCAGTCTGCATCACCATGACACTGTTGGGAATTCAGTCATTGTATCTGATGAAGTCGAGGGGGATTAGGCATGCTACACACATGGTATCAGACCTATACATTTCTCCTTGGTGTCTATTGTAGTGGCATAGCACTGCTACAGGCCACAATGCAGATGGCAAGAAGCCCCCCAGGCCCATGAAAGTCACAGACCTACCCATATGTGCACACACTGGCAATGCATGTACACAGGCAGGTAGTCATGGGCCTTATTGCACAATATACAGATGGCATGTATTGCATTAATTGCATGCCTCAAACACATTTCCTCTAATTTTCCTCACTAGCATTGCTAGCATGTTATGAGCCCTAAAGCAGTGAAGTATAAACAGTTGTTACCATTGTGATGCCAGTGACACTGTCTGATTTTTATCTGGAATACCAAGTGGATTCAGAAGGAATATTTATATTGGTCTACAAAGTAAAAAAATATTTTACATTTACAAAAATAAAACTGAGAAACTAGAAGAAACAAAACTTACATCTAAGTAAACTTCAAAGGCAAATGAAAAAATAAATGGAGGCCAAACTGATATTTAGCAGTTTCATTCTTTACTGGTCACAAGAACTTCATAAGAATGTAGGTAAAATTAAAATGATGCCATTAAATAGAGAAAATGACAAAGGTAGCAAGAACTGTAACCCAATAAAAAGACAGAGCATTTGAAACACCATGAAAATAGCAATTACTTGTTTTTCATTAACTATATCTGTGACTAAGTGTTAAAATGCAGTAGCCACTAGTTAAACAGGAACACTTAAACCAGGAATGAAAAGCATGGGAGTAGTTAAGGTAACCATCTCAAAGCACGTTGAATGTTAATATTCCCATTTAGACCTGGTGACATTTCTGCAAGAAGAAGCAATTGCCACTTAAGTTCTTTTAACTGTAAAAAAGAGGCACTGTCTCCATAAAAGTCCTCAACCTGTTCCAAGACAAAAAAAAGTGAAACGGGAGAAAAGGTTACATACAATGCTGTGTTTAGCCAATGCATTATTTTCATGTTTTGAATGGATTGCAGTAAGATGCTCTTTAATACGATCAGAAAGTTTTCTTTTAGTTGTCCCCACATAGAAGTTTAAGCATGTGCTGCAAATCGCAGCATAAACTACATTACTGGTATGACAATAAAAATAAGAGGAAAAGACCACTTTGTAGTTGAGATGGTTAAAGACAAAATGATCACCTGGGTGAATGCAATTGCAAACCACACAATTACTGCAGTTGTACATGCCTAGAGTCAAGTCAGAGTTCACATTTTTGTTAATAACAAATCCACAGTCTCTATTTTCAAAAAAAACATCCTGTGGGATTTGGATCTTTTATAAGCAAAAGAAGGCGAGTTACCCAAGGAAGCATTTAAAGCCTGGTTGCTGCATAAAATGTCCCAGTTACTGGTTAGAATCTCCTTAATCAACTGCATGTCTCTACAGATTGACACAGGGAAGCTCAGGGTCCTGTTGCTATCCGACTCAAGTGTAGCTTCTCAGGTCTTGGGTGCAAAACCATTAAGTAAAATGGGTGGGAATTTAGTATATCACACTGTGGAAACCTCAAGTATAATGTTTTCAATAAGATAGTTAGGGTCATTTCTCTGCAGGAACAGTTGCTGTAGGAACAGTGCTTCTTTCTGAAAGCACGCATCACCACTTACCAGCTGTGAAAGTCTTATGAATTGCCCTCTGACATCATTACGCTTCATAAATAGAGGGTGTTGGCTGATGAAGTCAAGAAAGTTATTATGGTAAGTATCTTTTCTACAGATAGTCGAGCTTAATCTGCCTGTGTCTTGGTTCAGGTCGACATTTGCTGGGGTAAAAGTACACAAGCCATTGGCTAGATAATTGCATGATAGTTTTATTGCTGCATTGTGCTCTCCAGCAACTTGTTGACTGTGGGGGGAGGGGCCAAGGAGGGTTGTGCAGTTTGTCTACACTAAGTAAGTGTTTTGACCTGCAAACTATACAAGTGTTGAAGTTCTGCTGTTGTAAGGCTACACAGGCCACTGGCAAGTGTGGAGATGGACTGAATATGTATGATTCTTTTATTGTTTGGGGGGTGGGTGCTCTGCACCAGCTGTCTGCCAGGAAAATGGGAAGCTCAGGAGGGGTCACAGTGAAAATGAGAGAAGAGAAGTCATAGGTGAAGGCAAGAGAAACCTATCAGATGCATGACTGAATGGTTGTGTAAAATATACTATGCCCTCTGGTAGGTGGCTCAGATGGAGAGGGATGTGCTGCAATGCACACATTCTAAATATGTGGATCAGATATTGAGACATACATAATGAGGAAACAGACTATTTACTGATGTAAAGTGTGGGTGAATTAGTGTTGCACATAATGGAAGTGCTTTGTTGGGCACAAGTAAGTTTAGGCCGATGACATGGTGCATGTCACAACATATTGTGATCCTGTCCTGCCCTCCTGGACCAGTACTGGGGATATTCATATGATAATGGAATAGGGTGGTCATGATGCCTTATGATGGCATTTCTGGCACATGAGTGCAGAGACAAATGAATGTGCTACTGCAAGTCCTCCATGAGCTTGCATAGTGGATATTGGAAACAGAAATAACTGACAGGACCTTCCAGTAATGCAGCGTGTGTGTGGCATATACTGGTGGCAGATATTAAAACAGTCAATGGCAGAGGCAAAACAGTACAACAGATTTTTCACAGGGTCATCAATATGACTCTACATCCTTGCATAAAGTCCCACAAAACTGTATGGGAGAGGATGGTCATGGATGGGATTCTTCTGTTGCAGAGAACCTTCCCAGCTAAGAAGGAGTTAATGGTAACCCATTATGGCTAGAGTGAAGGGATTCTGATAGCTGGTAGAAATCAGTATGTGTGAGGTGAACTGGATTCATGACTTCATATCTCAGTTTGGGATACACCACGTTGGTATTTTCTTATGTCACTAACCTGTTTTGTGACACACTGATACCAGGAGTTCAGAGATGCTTAACACTGCCTCATCTTCTCTACAGGCATACATGAGATGCAGGAATGAAGACATACTTCTTAAGGCATGTTAGCTATATGGTATTCAGGCACATGGAATGGTGAAATGCTTATGTGCATAACTGTCATGTGTACTGTTTTTGCTGCACTGGGAAGTTGAATTGCCAGACAACACTATTACACATTCTCTTTTTCTTGCCTATTTCACAGGTTTGAGAGTCATTAGGTCTTCTACTCTGGAATAGGGCATACCTGATGTCAGTACAGCATTAAACACTGATGATGATGGCAGCCTTACTCTAGTACAGAGTGAGTAGACAAAACCACTGTAGGCAACGGTAAATGTGCTTTGCACTATAATACCTACTTTCAGTGATGCAGCTGTGTTGCCTGTGGGGCATAACCATAGATCTCCAAAACTAATAGAAGTCAATACCAGCATCCCTATATAGGGAGCACCATCTTCCCATGCCCATATGCAAGCATCAAATAGAATAGGAATAGTTGTTGGGAGTGGTAGGCTTGTGATCCTTAATGCCATAGCTTCCACTCAGTGTCTGAACTGGATGTTGCAATATAATATGAACAAAGGATATGCTGGACAATCATCCAGGTACATGCAGTTGCTATCATCAACATAGACATGGTGATAGATGACTGGATAATCTGTGTGATAACATAAGTGGGGACTTTACCCAAATGTTTGTCATGCTGGACAGGAATATGGGAAGTTCTACTACCTCCATGGGGTAATTTGCCTCTACAAATAGGGCTCTACCTGTAGCCATTGCTCATCTGCCACCACTATGGACACTGAACAGGACATGAATGTGAGGTTCTCATATTGCTAGCTCCTCTACAGTGCCTACTGGTGGCAAGACTGATGCTGTATGATGTGGCCTAGCACACAGGTATAGCCAATATGGTGTTCAGGTACATGGCATGGTGAAATGCTTATGGCTACACAGTTCTCATTCATCCCTGCCAGCAGGAGTTGCTGCCAGAACAATTTCACAGATGGGTACACCCATGGCTGGAGGCATTAACAGTCTGTGACATTTTTGCCTGGGATTCCCCAACATCTGCCAATGTCACATGCACATAGAGAAACCACATCTGCAACATATGTGTCTTGGGACCCATGCTGAACAAGTATCTATCACAGCTAGACACCTGACCTCCTCTGAAAGCACTACTCTCTTCCTGCACAGTATACAGTATACCCAGTTCTGCAGTCTCCTGGTTGTGTCAAACACTCCCTTGAACATCCCTAAAAAAACCCTATTTGACAATGTACCTGTTGTTGATTCCTGTCCCTGTGCTCCTCCACACCTTTTCTACTGTATTACATGGTTAGGTCATGTTTGATATACAGTACGTCCAGTCTACACACTGCATGGCAAAGCCTAGGTGTCTTTTTGCATGTATCATTTTTAATCTTTGTTGTGTTTATTCTGCCCTATATTCATAGACCAACTGCTTCTTTGACAGTGCCACAGCATATTGCTCCTGTATCTGCCTTACATGCACCGTGTCCACTGCTGGCTCTGGTCTGTTTGGTCTCCCAGTTGTAATCCCCAACTGAAGCTCTCTGTATTCTGCCATGTTGTGCAAAATTGTACAGGAGACAGATATTTTGGTGTTGGTCTTTAAAGCATATTGCAGCATGCCATCAGATGAGGTGAGGCAGCATTCTGAACACATGTTTGGCAATGGTGTGGGACTGTCACAGTACAGTGCTGTATTGCATCTCAACTATGCTCTGTCAGTTGCATATCAGTGTCATGAGCCATAGATGCAAGGCATATCTGGCATCACAAATAAGATGTCTCTGGAGAAGTTACCCTACACAAATCACTGTTATAGGCCTGGCATATACCAACTGTGGAAAATTGTGGACATGCCTGGTTTATGGACAAACACATAGTATATAATAATCTGTATGATGCACACCACCTGGCAGCTGATTTAGTGAACACACTTCCAGATGATGTAGTGGCATGTGTGTGTGTGAAACAGGTAGGGCCTTGATTGTGATGTGGGCGTAATCATTGGTCCCTATAACTTCAAGGAAATGGGCTATTTTGTAGGACATATGTTTAATTTTTTTCCCTCTTCTCAGTGGTCGTTGGAAACAACATAGGCTGCAGGATAGCATCAAGGATTTAATGTAGTATTTGTGAGGTAGATGCCTGTGATACCACCAACAAGTGTCTTAATGGTCTATGACAATCAGTATTCCATGCATTGCACTAGATTCCATGTGAGGATGGCATGTGTTTACAAGCTCTTGCATGGTATCTCTCACCACACAATAATGCTCATCTATGTCCCTTTTATAAAGATGATAGTATGTTAGTTATGGTCAGACCCTTCTACAACATGGAGGGGGATGACATGCACCATCATAGATACTGATTGCAAGATTGGCCTTTAGCAAATAACCTTCAGCTAATACAGTTGCTGCTACTCCTAGCACCTTAATATGGTTCCTGTCTCTGATCACTAAGATGTCACAGATGGTCTTCTGGCCATAGCTAGTTGCACAGTATTCATACATTTCTGAATCACTTCACTAAGTTGTTTATCCTCATTTGCATTCATACTTGAGCTCATTACCATAACACTGCTTATTTGCATATCATAAACAGCGACTAGCATATTATGACAATTGTGCAGTTTTGTAAGATTGTGCAATGGTGCTACGGATGTCTCTGAACTGGATCCACTCTTTCATCACCAGTCAATGCACATTTTTGCATAATACATTGTTCTATGTATTTCTGGATACAGGCCCTATTTTGTTATATCAGAACGTGGCACTACTGAAATAGTTTTATTACTGGGTCAGCAATTAATAACAAAGCAAATTTACTGTCATGACTGTCAAAGTAATGAGAGCAAGATGTGTACGTTCTGTAGCTGTAACTTCTGTTCCACTGTGGCTGCAAACATAAGTAAGGATTCTGGCTGCAAAATGATGAACATGCTTTTACAATGGACATGAAAAATCCCCGGATCTACTGAAAATACTTATCAATGTTAAAAAGCTGTGCAAAAGTTATTGCTAACTGCTGCTTGTGGTATGGACTGATTTTTGACAGATATTTTGCTGAACCATAAGCAAACAAACAGCTTATAAGAGTATCCAAGACACATATTGAAAAATAGAAAATGTCATTTAAACATCCAGAAGCAGAGAGAAATAACATTCAAATTACCATTCAACTGTTAAAATACATTAAAGAAGATGGCTTCTTGCATAGAGGACAATATTAAAATCTTCACACACACACACACACACACACACACACACACACACATATATATATATGGTTCTACCTGACATAGTCGAAACCACACAACACCGACAACCACATCACCGACACCACATATTCGACAGTCCATAAACACGAAACCACACATAACCGACAACGAAATAACCGACGGTACACAAACACGAAACCCCATACACTGCACACACCACAATAACAATTAAAAACAAAACACATCCCCATTCCACAAACCACACACACAACACAAGCACACCAAAATCCTTACAAGCCCACACTAAACCTTACCTAACCCTAAGGTCCGTCACTATCGCACTTACCTACCCGCTCCCTAACCCTAACTCACTTAACCCCCTATCGCTCCCTAACCCTAACTCACTTAACCCACCCCTATCGCCTCCCTAACCCTAACTCACTTAACCCACCCCTATCGCTCCCTAACCCTAACTCACTTAACCCACCCCTATCGCTCCCTAACCCTAACTCACTTAACCCACCCCTATCGCTCCCTAACCCTAACTCACTTAACCCACCCCTATCCCCACAGACCGTCAATCTCCACACTTACCTGCCTCGCACCCTAACGTCCGTCACTACCGCATACTCACACAGCCTTTCCCCATGTCGGCATCCTCGGCGTTGGTGTTGTCATCCGTCGTGTCGGTCTTCTGCATTGTCGATGTTCTGCCACTCGCGATTCGCGTCGGTCTTCTTCGATGTCGATCTTCTGGAGCTCCGGATTCTGTTGTCGGTCTTCTGCGCTGTCGACGAAGTCAGGTAGAACCATATATATATATATATATATATATATATATATATATATATATATGGATATATATATATATAATATATATATATATATAGAGAGAGAGAGAGAGAGAGAAAATCACTCCACTGGTCACCCACAAATGGAATATAAGGTCCGTTTTATTAAGAGCTTTTCGTCTCTCCTTATAGGGAGACTTCTTCAGATAACAGACATTTTCTCACCTGCTCCTATGTTTTCTTAAATGCAGTGCCTCTGGGGTTGTCCACACACCTCCCTTCCACTTCTCTTTATTTGGCTGAAACCATAACTACATAATTTTTCCCCAAATGTTATTCCTAGCAAAGACACATCATTCATTGAGAAATACAATCCCCCATTTTCAGCACATCAGTCAAACTTTTACCTTTATATTTATTCAAGGTCATTCCTGTTTCATTTAAACATCCTTTCTGACAAACCAATGCTTCTCTTATCCATATTTTTTGTACCAACTGCAACTATATCATCTGCATATGTCAAAACTGCTAGTATCACCACCTCCTTTTGTATCACATATCTGGCATACTTTATTAAGGTACTTCACTCAGTATTGCATTAATCACCAAAACATAGCCCACACATGTGACATCCTTGTGTTTTACCACACTTCATGCATATTTCTTTACTTGGTCAACCATTCAGAAATAGTCTCACTCTATTATTCTAATATGCTGATATCCCACAAGGCATCACGTCCTGTTATAGCAAATGCCTTGTTAATATCACCTAATGTTGTTTCACAACGTCCATTTTACTTACAACATCATCCACAATTTCTCTCATAAGAAATACAATTCTTGACCTCCATTACCATTTATATTATCTATACTCTCTTCCATAATATCACATCCTCATAATCTATGTTATTTAGTGTGATGGGTCTCCGGTTTTTATTTCATTCTTCTTATATTTCTTCCATATACATTTGATTATCCTACTACGTGACTCTTCATAAACAAACCCTTCCTTCAAGCTTTCATTTAGTACATAAACAAAACACATTCTTTGCCAGTCCATTCATTTCTTGCACATTCCATACTGTGTACTGTCTGGTTCTGAATCAACATTTATTTTCCTAAGTACTTCATGTAGTTCACTAATAGTAATTTATTTTTGAAAAATTTCCATTTAACTCATTCCCAAAATGTCTATACTTTCCATTATCATTTATTTTCCATCCTTATAGTATTATACTTATTTCCATATGCTGTACTGGATTCACTTGAGAGCATGGGAAGTCCATAACACTGAAATTTGAAACATTGAGACCAAAATCTTGAAAATTCAAAACATTGAATCCCATAACATTGAAAAAACATATGAAACCAACACTTAATATATGCCAGCACAACTACATATAGAACCAAATAAAAATAATCCATATTACACTTCTCCATATATAAGCAGGGGTGGCAAGCACCCCTGCACCCCCATCTGGGGGGGCTGTACCCCCCAGCCCCCCACACCATCAATTCCACCACATAATTTCCGAGATTGCACTACACAGAACAAAATGGCAAACAGACCATTACACATTTCATAACTCCCTGTTTAAATTGTAAAAAAATGTCCTTAACCTTCTCTTAGAAACATTACTTCACTGTTAAAACATTACACATTACCATACATCACTCCGATACTTACTGGGATTTCACAGGTAACCTCAGTCATGTTCCCTTCTTATTTGCTATACTACAACATAACACATCTTAGTGTAGTGTAGTGCAATCTTGGAGTTTATATATTTAAGTAGCAGGTGGTGTGGGATTTGAAGGGGTGCTTGCCCCCCCCCCCCACTTATATTTGGAGAAATGTAATACGGTTTGTGTTTTATTTGTTTCTGTATGCAGTTGTGCTGGAATAGAGTACATGTTGTTTTCATATGTTTCCTATGCCAAATGGTGCATTGTACTCAATTATTAGTCTAATAAGGGCTTAGTACAGTGGGACTATAATTTCCTTGGATCTGGATGCTATACCTTTACTTATAACTTGTGCCATATAGAAGGACTCCCTCACCACTGTGGAAGCATAGTGGTCAAATTTAAGGCTACTATCTATCTGTGTACCTAGGTTTCCCACCTTTGAGTCTACTCTTAGGGATGTTATATTGATGTTGTAATTAACAGGGGTATTTGACTTCCTAAAGGGTATGATAATGCATTTTTGCATTTAGGTTTAGGCCATGGTTCTGGCACCAATTATTTGCCTGATCTAGAAACTCCTAAAGGATATCTACATCACTTGGGTATTCAGTGATTGCACCCAACTTGCAGTTGTTGGCCAACTTTGTCATCCAGAGGCTTTTCATATTAGCCTTGACTTCAGAGAAGTATATTACGAACAGAAGTGGTCCCAGCACTGAGCCCTGTGGCACACCTCCAGTAACTGGCCTTTTGATGGATCTGGATTCACCCACTTTAACCACATCTATCCTGTCCATGAGACAGTTAGCTAGCCATCTGGTGATGTAGGGATTTATGCCTAGTTTTGTGAGTTTATGTATAATACCTGACTGGGGAATTGTGGCAAATGCCTTGGCCAGGTCAAGGTAGGTGATATGGACTGTTTTACCCTCATCCATGGCCTTAGTGACTTTATCAAAGAAATCAACCAGATGCAGTAGGCATGACCTCCCCTTGACAAAACTGAATTGGGTCAGGTTGAGTGTTTGAAGATTTTTTGATGCCATTATTTTTCAGGTCACTTATTATTTTTTCCATGGCCTTACATATAAGACAAGTCAAACTTAAGGGTCTGTAATGTACTGGGTCAGTAGATGGTCCCCCTTTATGCAAAGGGATGACTGTTGCTGTCCTCCACTCTTATCGGGACAAAACCAGTCCAGAGGCTATGGTTAAATAGGGATCCTAATGGACCTGATAAGTACTGATTTAAGCTGTTTGAGAGACAACCTGGTATATTGTCCTGCCCCACTGAAGCCATATTTTAAGCTTTAAAGAGCACAGTGGCAACCTGTTCTTTGGTGATAATTGGTGGTGAAGTGGTGGAGGGTTCTTCTTAGGGGGACAACCATGGGGTGATGGGGAGGTGAAATTTTAACTGAATTTGTTGGTCAGCAGATGAGCTATATCTTCTGGCTGATTATAGGTGATGCCATCTACAACTAATTACACACATTGTTAGGTGTTGTCCTTAAAACTGTGGACATAACTAAATAATGCTTTATGGTTATTCTTATCTTTGGAAGCTATTTTTACCTCAAGGCCTGCTTTCAGAGACTTGCATAGTTCCCTGTCGTGTTCTTTTTACCTTTCCTTTTGCATTTTTTTTTCATTTCTGTCATTATACCAATATCTACCTTTTATATTTTTCCCAAATATGCAGATACCTTATCCCTTCTCCTTCATAAATAACATCTCAGCCTAAACAATAATGTCTTGTTTTTTATATTTCTTTTATATATTTCTTTTTTCATGTTATAGTACTCTGTTGTATTAGTCTTTAATTTTTGTAACACATTTTTATAAATCTGTCCATGCTTTACTTTCTCTTCCTTCTTTCCTTCCTTAAATCTTCCTGCCACTAAAAAAAATATATACTTCTTTTTTAGTTCAATCCACCATTCAGATCAGTTTTCATAGAAACCTTTCTTGGTTAAATGATCATTCCATAGCTGTAATACTTCCCATTCTCCAATTTCAACCTGTAATCTTTCATTTATTCTTTTTTTTCCTTTTTCTGTTTTAATAAACTCCCTTTCTTCCATAACCTCCATCCATATTGCTAAATGGTCTGAAAAGCTCATCACAACTGTATCACTATCTGCTACCCCCAAGCCTTCTTTTAATATAAAATAATTAGTATTGGACCCAGGTGCCCTCTTTGTAAAACTATGTTGTCTTTTGCTCTACACAGCTAATTTACCACATTTTATCACTTCCTATATTTTTTACTTCTTTCTCTTTCCTTTTACATTTTCCTCTTAAGTCACAATTAAAGTACCCTGCAATTATAATTATCATGCTATCCACCACCTAGTCTAATATTTGATGAAAGTGGTCCTCTCTTACTTTGCTAGTTGTATATGCATGTGATGCTATATTTCTATAATTATGTTCTCTCTACCTTACATCCACAGCAGTTAACCTTCTCATTCTTACCAACATTACATCTAGTATTTTCACTGTTTTTTTTACACAACACAGCCACTCCAGTACAACTTTCGTTTCATACATTCCATTTTATATTTTCACTCCACAATTTTTCTGTTTGCAGCCTTTCTTCACTTGTCAGGAATCTTACATCCTCTAACAGAATATCATCCACATCACATTTAGTACCCCATTCCAGTATCTGTACCCTCCTTATTAATAATACTGTTTACATTTACTGAAAGTATGGTACTTACGTATTACCACAACCACATTTCCATGATAAAACCACTTGCTTCCCGATGTAGAAACCTGACCATTAATGTTGTAGAAATTTCAGGAATTGTCTTTTCTTTCACAGTGAAGGTTGTTTTAAGAAGGGTTTGCAAGAACAGTAGAAAAAATGAGTGTTGCTGTGGCTGTATGCACTTTACTACCAGCATGTGTGGAGCTATCACATTTGTGCATTTACAATGCTTACAGCCACAGTGACGCTAACTTTTGCCGTTGTTCTTGATAACCCTTTTTAAAACAACCTTCACTGTGAAAGAAAAATCAATGTAAACATAACTATAGCTGTGCTGCTAATCTCAATCACCCTTCTCTCTCTAACTTTGTTTGCATTTTCTTAATGGCTAATCCATATGCTTACATGCTTTCTTCTGGGAGCTGCAGTAACCAACACAATGACAATACAGTTCTTGGAAAAAAAAATACAGTACTATCACATCATAAATCATCTAACAGCATTCCATTTAATTTGACTGCAAAACTAAGCAGACACAAATTAGGAAAATGAACAGCTTAAGTTACTTCAAACACGGCTAATCCGTACGCTTACATGCTTTCTTCCAGGAGCTGCAATAACCAACACAATGACAATACAGTTCTTGCAAAAAAATATATATATAGTAGTATCACATCATAAATCCTCAGACATCATTTCAATTAATTTGACTGCAAAGCTAAGCAGACACAAATCATGTACAAGAACAGCTTAAGTTACTTCAAACACTCGTTTTCAGGCCATGTGTATTATCGCAACCACGGAAATGTGGTTGTGATAATACGTAAGTACCGAAAGTATTCTAAAACATTTTGCTTTTCTTCTTTTTAAGTTTAGAACAAATATTTTTTTTAATTTTCATTTTTTTATTTTTACTCTTTCCTCTATTTAATATTTTCCTGGGTTTATGTACAAATAATCCTCAGTCCTCAGAATCAGATTTTTCACTGGCTAGAAGTTCAAAAAATATTAGTGTCAATCCCTTCTCTTGTTGTCTTTACTTATGTATGTTTTCTTCCCTTCCCCTTCTTGTTTTTTTTTTTAATTTACTGTTTGCTTTTGACGATGCATCCCAGAGTGTCACTTTTTAAACAACCTGCATTCAGCCAAACACCTTCCTGCCGTATGTTCTTTCTACCCACACCTGTTACATATTTTGTTGTAATCATTAATTAAGTGAGAACAGTTCACATAAAAGAAACATGATTTAGGCTGGTCAGCATACCTTAATGTCCCTCTTTAACCAGTCATAAAAATAACACTTGGCAAGTGTTTCACCAAGCTTTTTTTTTCCACATTTCAAAACAGCTTACAATATCCACCCTCAATTCCATAAATTTCTCTCATCTCTGTTTTGCAATGTTTTTAACAATTTTACACAAATGGTGCATGCATTTTTATCAATCCTTTCTACCAGTTCAGCAGCTCTTTGTTTTTAATACTTTTTAATACTTAAGTTGCTACCAGAAAACAAATAATTGATCCACAGATAAATGTCCTCCTTTGTGTTACACAGTTCCAGAAATGTCTTCATTAGTCCATCAGTTTCACATGTTAAGCAACAGAAAGTTTCTATCTATATGGGTAAAGAATGAATTTCTTGAACTTTGAAACCCACAACAGTTACCAAATTGTCCCACATGAAGTATGTGTCTATTAGTGCCATTTTTTGTTCTTATTATCATAGTTGGTGTTCTCCTTTAAAAACTATAGTTTTACTTACAGTTTATTGGTTGCTGTTCTCATTTATCCTGCTGTCAGTGCTGCACAAAGTACTGCCTTCTCTGCCACAAATCCAGACTACTACTCAGTTTGTGGTGGCTTTCCACTTTTACTTTCTGTCACTGCTGCATATGTTTTAACTACTGCATTCTTTACTTCCACATTGCCTGGTTCCTTTTACAAATTACTATCCTCAGCAATTCCAAACAAGTTATCTCAAACCATAAAACAGCACACTTGTCACCTGGGTTATCCTGCTCAATTATTTTCAACAGAATAACATCTACAAGCCCTCCTGATATTAGTTCTCTTATCTTAACGACTCCAACTGACTCATGTACTTCATTCTCCACTGAGACAGCTGAATGCTCCTCATCTGTATCACCCACCATACAGGAATTTTTATATGCATTATGATACTCCAAATTAAACAAATTTTCCTCCAATTTCTCATTTTCTACCTCCAAACACTCCATAGGTTTTCTTTCTTCTTTCATGTTGCTGCCCTTAGGCAGACTATTATAATCCTCTAGACTATTAATAGTCTTTCAAATTATATAAACGATACATGTGCAGGTAATTAAAAAATGAAGAATATTTAGGTTTCTAAGGCATGGACTAAACATATATATGGTCCAAGAAGTTAAAGTCATGTCAGTGTTCACCCTTTCTATTTCTTTGTAATGCGTGCATATAGGTGACTGTAATGCCAAAGATCCAGATGCCTAACCTATAAATATTTATTTCTCTGACTCCTAAAGTACAGGCCTGCACTACTTTTTTTTTTTGTTTTTAAGATGAAAGGAAATTTGAAAAGTAGTATGAGTCTCCAGAGGCAAAATCACAGGAATGTAACTGGATAATACAGTCTTCCAGGAAAGGAAATATGTTTGTCTTTTTTTATTCACATTTCTCAGCTTTTTCAAGTTACATTAGGAAAAGTACAGAGTTTTTTTTTTTTACTCTCAGATATAATCATTTAATTACTGATCACCATCATCTATATTGTGTAAATTGTCATTGAATAAATGTACATAGATTATTAATTTCTGTAGGATGTGTTTGAAGACACATTCAAAAAAAGCTTACATGGTAGAGCACCATTTTGTATTCGGTAAGCAGCTGTATACTTCGTGTAGAGACACACAAACACTGTAAACATCAAGGCATGCTAATTATAGCATTAACAGTGGAAGTGTATGCTAATCAACCAATCCAAGATGGAGGAGCTATTAAACAAGTTATATAACAATTGTATATACTTAGTGCAGATTTTTACTATGAATTCCCAAAATATTGGAATACAGCCACAGAAACTCAGTCTAAATGGAAAGAATGTTAGGGGCTGCTGTTGCTCTTATTTGTCCCAGTCCCCTTCAGTAACACACTTCACACCAAATGACATTTGATGACCTTTATTAAATTCCATATCATAGCTTTGATCACCAACTTTATTAATTACAACTATTCATGATATGATTGATTCTAAATACAGCATAACATCCTTGTAATGTTAATCAGGGCAGCGTACCTACTCACCCTGCCCCAATAAGCAGTGTCCATACCTCTACTTACTTGCTTTACTTATGAAGCAACATCCCATCTCACTTCATACACCATTTATTGTAATGTTAATCAGGGCAGCATACCTATTCACCCTGACTAACAAGCAGGGTCCATACCTCTGCTCACTTACTTTACTTATGAAGCAGTGTCCCAACTCACTTCATCCACCATCCATTGAATTACCTTCCACCAAATAAGCACCATCCTTACCTCAGCTTGCTTATCTATTCAGCAAGCTTCCTTCAACTACTCATTTCCTTTTCCCAGATCCTTGAAATGAACATCCAGACATCAGAGGGGGAACAGAAAAGGGCCAGCCTATCCCTCTTCTCCGCCAACCAGCCTGACCAGGTTGTTCCCCCTCCCTTCTACCCAGAGTTGTTCAACCCACTTTCCATAATGGGAAGGGTCAAGCCAAACATCATTTGGTGTACCCATCATCTGTAAAGCACCTTAGAATCCTGTCATAAACCCCCTTGATATGCCATCACTGAAACACACCCAATGAAAAATAAAGCAGGATTAC
Organism: Protopterus annectens; assembly: GCF_019279795.1. Lineage (NCBI taxonomy): Eukaryota > Metazoa > Chordata > Ceratodontiformes > Protopteridae > Protopterus > Protopterus annectens. The sequence goes on along the minus strand of NC_056728.1, from coordinate 1,878,678,039 downwards.
CATGGCCCCGTTATAATACTGGGACATCCACACCAAGAGAACACATACCCTTTTAGCCTGCTGCCTTCAAAGCTGAAATAATAGCTCAACCTGAATGTACTGACAGCCTATAACCACAACAAAACCACAAACTATAACCCCTTGAACTCAAGACGGTACCCAGTCAAACTAGTAGCAAGTCTCACTCCCAAGACCCTGTTAACTGTAGCATATCACTTTAGCCCACCCACTACCCAGTTCTATATGTGCAACAACTCCATTACCATAGAGAACAGTCTAACCCCAACTTAAATGTCCTACCTTAACTGGCAGAAAACCAGCACCCCTTGACCTGGTTCCCAAAAACCCGCCTATGCTCATCAACGAAATACTCTACCTACCCAGCCATAAACACCCCCAATTCACTCATTACCAAACCATTCTTAACCCCTGTTTGGCCATGGCCTTTCCCCTGGAGAGCTCTTTCCTTATATTACCTATACCACTAGTAGGTAATTAAGACATGTCCTACTGCAGGCTTATCCTGCAACCAAGCTTCCTTTAAACCTGCTAACTCCCCTGTAACAATGCACCCAGTTTTAAAACTACCCTACCAACTGTCTACCTACCTTGCTTCTTAAAACTCTCCTCACAAAACTGACCCAAACGCCAAGTGAAATGATCCCTGTGGTATTCTGTAAAACTTTAACCTGTTATGTAACATTAACACTACCTACTCAAGGGACAAATTTGTCACCCCAAAAATACCACCCATTAGGAACAAACTCCAGCATCCTATCAATCACCTCATTGGTCCTCCCCTAAATATGGTTCAACCACTGAATGAGTAAATACAACCACCCCAAGGTTCTTAAGAAATCAAGGGTTGAACTTCACTGGCTTGCAAGAGCCACAGGGGTTTAGCCTAATAAGCCCTATGCTCCTATGAATGCATGACTACTCATCCCGTGGGATCCCCACACTCCCCATAACTGTTCCCACCCATTACCCCCTTGGCCTCCCCTACCTACCTCTTCCTTACTTGCCCCATATACCAATGTAATAATCAACTCCCACTTATTGAACACAGAGCTCTAATATGTCTTAATAAAGTGATTACTCAGACCCACTTTGAGCTCCATTCAGGTGGCAAAACATCCGACCTATCAAAAATGTTACCTTTCAGATCCCCTTTCAAGCCACCGCATGATGCCTTCTGCCCTTCAGCAATTTCAGTCAATAACTGTTGCCACCTTGAACTCCCCATGTGTAGCATCTTTGCTTGCCATTGTTTCCATCATTTTTGAATTCACTGTGTATCGCCACCCCTGGTACTCCTATTCCAAATTACAGCCGCAGCATTCCAATACCCAATCTGAATTCCTCAGATCTCCTAGTATGTGTAAAATGAAAAAAAAAACACAGATTAATCACTATGTCTTAAAAGAAAAAATATTAAACAACAAATCCCCAACATAATGACAACCTTCCAAATATCACTCTCACAAGCATAGAACCGCTAGAAAAACTGGTTCTGGACCAGCATGAATCTCTGAAGGACAAGTGTGAAACTCACATGTCTATCATCTCCCCCCTTCTATCCCTCATGATTTGCCCCTAACTTGCCAGAAACCACAATTCCATGAGAATAGGTCACTGCAACTATATACATTCTTTCACTAATAACCGTGCCCTCAGATAATGAATGAATATAACAGAGAACATCTAAACAGATTCAAATAGTAAAATAAGTGCTGTGTCCTAAATTCAACTTTCCCACCTGCAAAATATAGTCCAGTACTTTACTTACAAGGTTCCAAGTGACCAACTTTGCATAGTATGCCACCTTAAAGCTGAACTTACCACTTGAATGAGTAGCCATGCTTCTATTCATAACTAGCAGCATAGCTCTAATCCCCGTCCCCGATGTGAGGTACAAAAGCCGGACATCTCCCTGTGTAACAAGGAAGACTGTAGCCAGCAGCCTTGTTTAAAATCACATATCAATATTATGGACTGAAGCTGGACTCCAAAAGCCTACCTGGACACCCATTAAGCAGAGGTATTGCAAATAGGCACTACTTGACTACAATACCTCTCGACCTCAGAACAAGAAATCTGACCACGTCAACATGAAATCCACAGCAGCAAATAGGGCCAATCTTTAAATGTGCACTACCTACTTGGAAAGCTAATGGCGCAACCAGGTTTACATCGGCATAACTTTGAAAACCTGAATCCGATGTATGTCATTATTTGTTGACATTGATCCTTAACCGTCTGGCAGCAACATTCTGCGAAAACTGTATCAATGAGAGGTATGAAAGAATAGCCAAAACAAACATGGGGATGCACTATGGAGCAAGATCCCCTTAACCCTACCAATATCCTTCACAGTTCAGCAAATTACAACCCCCCCCCCCCACAGGGATCCATGCCTGTTGAAAGCCTTGATTCCTCGACCCTAAGTGAACTTGTGCTGTTACTGTGCATGCACATACTTGAAAGAGGTGGTCACTTTCACTCACTGAGAGAGAGATGACACGGGGAGCCATGGTGGGAGGCTGGGAAGCAAATATTATAAATTGAATGAGGGAAACCCATACATGTGGTCGGCTTTTTTTTTTTTTTTTTAATGTGTAACAGTCTAGTCAGCAATATGCAGTAACCAGTAGCCTGAACTACTTGTTAACAGTTGCTGGGCAGTGAAGAAACTGATCAAGTGGCCCTGAAACACCTGTAGGGAAACTTCTGCTATAATTTGTTGTTGTGCTTGTACTTCTATGTGCAGTAGTATGGCTATTCCCGCCAAGAAAATTCTACCAGGTAAGAAAAGTCAACAAGCCCGCAAAACAGCCATTAAGTTTATGCTTTCATGAACTACAGTTTGAATTGTGACAGTTTGTACAACTCCATATTCTTCATACTAAATTTGATAGCAATTATGCAATCATACAAGTTAAATACACACATATTTATATATATATATATATATATATATATATATATATATATATATATATATGTGTGTGTGTGTGTGTGTGTGTGTGTGTGTGTGTGGGTATTGCATGAGCAAGCATGCAAAATAAGACATGTGATTTCTGTTACTCAAACGCATTTGTAACAATAAAGGTGCTAGTGAGCATATGTCTTATTTATCAGGCTTAATTTAAGAGACAGTGTGGCCAGTGCCAGTGTGTGAATAGAGTAGTTATGCATTCTGGTTTGAGCTGCTCATGTAATGGGTTATGTTATATTCCACTGCTGATTAAAATGAGAAGTAATATTAATCAATTTTGTGGTACTGGATATATTTGCTTCTCCTAGAAAAGTAGCCGAAAATTGTTTGTTAACCTTTAGAGAATGTAGTGTGCAATGCATTCTGTACGAGTATATATGTAACATTACAACTAGATTTTCCTCCCAGTAGGCCTAGAATAAGGTATGTTTTAACATCTGCCTTCAACGATTTTGTGGCAGATGATATTTGTCAGTAGATGATTTCTGTCGATAGTAAATTTTAGTGGTCTTTTCATTATTTTCTGCAAATGCTTCAAGACTGTATACTTACCGATATAACCGCTGACATGCCAATGTACTCACCTCACCACTCAGCACACTTCAGGAAACAGGACCTACTCAGCAAACCAGAATGGTAGCTTACTTGCTCCCTGATAATGGCCATTACTCCGGAAGCCTGCCCCCCATTGTCTGAAAGCCCGCAAACTCAAAATGCCAACATCTGTTCCCTAACAGGAAGTCTTTCATCAGGATTCACATTGTAAAATATGGGATAACCTCTTATCTCTGGAATATACATAACTGGAAGAGGAACCGACATAGACAGGGTATGACCAAAATGTTTTTTTTTTTTTAAGGTTCAGTCATCTAGAGTTGTAAACTGCCCTACAAATCCCCCGATGGTCAGAAGAGTCCTTAACAGTGGACATTCAGGTCCATCTCACTGAATAAAGCAGAAGCACAGATGAATGTCCTTAACACACCCATCTCTCTGCACCAACTGCCATCTCAACAACCTACTAGTGGTTACCACCTACAAGGCTAAGCTGCAGATACTGATTTTGTTAAAATAACAGAAGTTTCCGTTTACCTGCTTTTCTGCAAAAATGGACTCAACTCCATTGCTGGCCAGCATTTAACAGCTGCAATGATCCCTTGCTGCCATTGCACATGCATCTAACTTTGCTACCACAAACTGCAGTGATGAAACATCAGCTCAGCAACTCCCACGAAAAGGAGACCCTGCCCGCAAAACACTAAACCACCAATGGATACCAACCTAGTGGACATGATGACACTTTAAGGCCTGTCATAACTGCCTTCCTAGAGAACAGGGCATTTCCAAACCCAACAACAGACTGCATGATTAATGGTATACATCGGCCAACATAGGATGCACAAATGAAATCACCCACCAACAAAATCCTCACCCATAAGTATAACACTCCCACAAACTACCCTCGCAAAGTTACAATCATGCAATAACTCAGCACCAACCACTACCACAGAGCATGGCTACTTACCAGTCTTACCCTTTCCTCATGCCACCCATTCAAAATCCAAGGCCTGCCTGCTCCACAGGACCACCTGGTTGTCGTGGACGTCATACTTGCAGTAGCAAGTTCACGCCAAAATGTGATTGCTTAACCCAACTACACTAGACTAAACCTCTTTAGCCCCTCCCCATCATTATCTCATTTCCTATACAACCATCCCTGCCTCCACTTAACCCTTTCACCTCCCCAACCCACTTAACTCCCCCTAATATTAACCTAACCCCGCCCCCATGAAGATGTCCCGGGACAACTTAGTTTGTTGCCAAACTTAGTTTGTCTATATGTGCAACAGGCTCAAGTCTATGCTGCTAATACTGCTAATAGATCAAGACCAAGAGGAGAAGGGTGATTAGATCATATTTAACATTAAATGCTCTGCATGAGTGGGAACTGTTAGAGCGCTGCAGGGTGGGTAGAGACACACTACAGCAGCTCTGCAACCTTTGTCGTCCTCAACGGAGAGCAAGGGCAAACCGAGGGAAACCAAGAGACTAAGGTATGTGTAGCACTTAGAATATTAACTACAAGAACCTTCCAGAGACCAACAGGAGACATACTGGGGGTGTCACAAGCATCTGCATCCAGGAGCCTACATCAGTTCTTGAATACTATGTTACAACATAACATTGATAGCATACATTTTCCCCATACACCTGAAGACAAAGTCACACCTATGCAGGAGTTCTACCCTGCAGCACACTGTCCTGAAATCATGGGTGCCATAGACTGTACACACATTGAAATCAAAGCACCACCTAGGGCACAGGGAAGGGTGTACATAAAGAGAATGGGCTTCTACTCCATTAACTGCTAGGTCATGTGTAATGCTAAGGGAATCATCCTGAATATGTGTGCTGGCAACCCAGGCAGTTACCACAGTTTACATAACTGGCACTACTCACAACTGTTTTAGATGTTTTCTAAGGGGATATTCCGCAGAGTCATTTACTAGGGATGCAGGTTATGCACTCAAACCGTGGCTAATGACTCCATCAGAAATGCACACACACCAGCTGAAGAAAGCTATAATGAAGCATGCGCTCAAATAAGAAATATCATATAGTGTGTGTCTGGGTTGCTGAAGTTATGGTTCTGGTGCCTAGATACATCTGGGAGAATGCTGCAGTACAATCCCTGTACATGTGCTGAAATTTTAACCATCTGTGCCATGCTTCACAAAATTATTCTGAGAAAACAGCTTCAGCAGGATCACCAAGGGGAAGGGCCACACATAACATCACCACTGGTAAGGTCACCACAGCCACATGCAGATGAGGAGTTAGAGGAGGAATCACCAGCCGCTGTGGGTGTAGGCAGATGTGGGCATGCACAATATGCCCTTGCACTGGCCAAGAGGCAATGGATAGCAAACACTCTCACCATCTAAGGGGCTAACACCTTCATACTATGCGCATACATACAGTAACACTGATGCTATGGAATGCTCAAAACCTTTACTTACCCTGTAATCTTTGTGTACTGCTAGCATCAGACAAAGTCAGACCCAACTTAAAATTCTTGCAACTGCAAGACTTAAGTGTTGAACCTGGAATAGAAAAATAAATGTCTAAGAACACAAATGAATAGCATATCCTTTCATACTGTTACTTGCTAACATAAGTATGTATAAGATGACTGATTTTTATAGCAATTACATCAATATGTGACAGCACTGACCTATGTCAGTACATGTATTCTCTATCAATTAATAGGCCTCATGCATCAAAGATTCACACATTCATACCTCTCAAATATACAGATTGTCACAGTATTTACAGACTTTGGCCTCATAGTTTTGTACTGGCAAATCATTAAAGATTGAAGTTAAAAAAATCATGACAGACATTTCAGTTTCAGACTTCATATCCCTCAGAAAATTCATGGTAATGCAAAACCTGTTATTTTATCAACTTTCAAAGTTTGTAAGACCAAAATAATTAAAAATTGTCCATATTTTGGGGCATTTTTCCCACTTCTATTTATAACTTGGTCCAGCTTTGTTGGTCTAAGAGGTTGAGAGGGATGTACACATTACAAAAACCTATAAGAAAGCAGTACAGTTTGTTAAAGAGCATCACAAACGCATATATACTAAGCACTCATCAGCTATGCACCCTGGGCATAAGACAAAAGAGTTATGTATCCCTGAATCTAAAAGAGAGAAAATCAAGGATATGACACAGTTATCATCATTTGCACAGGTGGTTGTTGGGGGCGCAGGACACCAATGCTGACACAAAAATTAGTAAGTGTGTGTGAGTAAGAAAGACAGGCAGGCAGAAATTTGGATAAAGTATCAAATGGCCACTGAGACAGAATGAGATGTAAGTCTCATGACTGACCCATGTATCTGTTATGTGTGTGTGTGCATAGGCACTCTCTGTGTCTGTATGGAGACTCAAGGTGAAATGTGTGTGTTTAAATCTGCAAGAATTCAACCAAGCTCTGTGCTAGCATTACATCCTGATATGTTGGACAGATGTGAGTCATGCAGGGTAATGGTCTGAGTTTATAGCCATTGTCCCTGACCACAAGAACTGGCACTGCCTGGAATTGAAGTGACACATCCATGTCCATAGTCAGATACACTGCTGCTACCTGAATGTGACTGATGCCTGCTGATTGAGTTCTTCTCATGAGTACTCCTAGGACCATGACCCCATGACCTACTATGCATGGACATGTCAACCACTAACAGAACAGTGGAAGTAGTGCCACTATGGGAGCATGATCTGGCATGGCCATGTTGGCTAACATCAGATGATGTGGCCGACCTACATCCAAGTGAATGCTGTCTCCCTCCCAGCAGACATTCCATCACAGACACTGCCTGTTCCAATGTGTGATTCATCCAATTCATAGAAATGGCAAGAGGTTGGAGGCAGTCATGCATGTCAGGGTGTGCCACATCTACAACCCTAAGCATTTACTCTCAGGCCCTATTGGAATGTGCCTGTGCCTCCAAGATGGCACTAAACATACATTGAGTGTCATAGAAAGACACACCAGGATCAGGTATGAGTGGATAGCAGGCCTCATCTGAGTACCCATAACAACTCTCCTGAGTGCTGCTCACAATTTGGCTATGGCCAGAATCATCAGGCACTGAAGCCACAATAACCATACTACCCAAATCAAGTGTCTTACCCTCCACCTGCCGAATATCTGACAGCTGACTGGAATAGGTATGCACAGGCCTACTGACTGTGTCTGATTGAAATACAGGGCATGGCAGAATGTCACCTTTGCGACAGATTCAGCCTCTGCACCCCCTGACTGTGTCCTACACTTCCACTGTCAGGATGACCAGTGATAATAAGCAACACAAGAAAGAATGTCATTTTTTTTTAGATCACCCCAACTCCTACACCACACCATCCTACTATCATACTTTCTCCTTCCCAACTCTCATCCTCTTCCATCTCATTCATTAACTAAACCCTATATGTACCAACCTCTTGTACACAGCCACCTTCTAAACCTACCTCTACCCCTCTCACTTCCACCACACCTACTTTTTCCCCCTTTCCTCAATAAAACTCCATTCTATACTCTTTCCTATATCTGATCTCCTACTATGTATACTTTAATGCTCACCAGCCTTCTACTATTTCAACTAATCTTCTTACATCACCTCACTGCACCCCATGCACCATTATCCTCCTTCCATAAACACCCCACCAACCCACTCCCAAATGATCATCCTAACTCAAAAATTGACTTAATCATCTCTCCCTCATTCCTACCCTTAAACGTTCTAGTCCCTAAAATAAAAATACCCCCTTCTTACTCCCTAACTCCAAAAAACAAGACAAAGCTTATTAGATACTACCCTCTCATACCAAAATCCAAAAGTTTCCCCACCACTATACTTATAGCAGGTGATATTCATCAAAACCCAAACCTTACCTCTAGTCCAAACATCCCTTCCACCTCAGCTCCTCTAACTACTCCCCTAAAACAAATCTCCTTCTATTCTATTAATGCCAGAAGCATTCTCAACAAACGTAGTCAGTTCCATGCTTGGACACCGAATCATACCCCTGATGTCATTGCGGTAACAGAAACCTGGCTTAAAACCACACAACCTAGATAAAGCTATTCCACCCTCCCAGCTATAACATGATTCACCTAGACCGAATGAACAAAAAGGGTGCGGGAGTTGCCATAGTCTATTCTAGTAATCTCACTATTTCTGTCATCACAAATCCAAAGCCATCTTTCTCCCCAGCAGAAATACTGGCAGTTAACCTTAAACTAAACAACTACACTACAATCACTATAGTAGCCACCTACATTCCACCAGGTGATAATATTCCAATACTGGAAAACATTCTCTCCTATTTTTCCCTGAATATCCCAAATGAAACAATCCTCCTTGGTGACATGAACATCAATTGGCTAACACTTAATAACCCTGGATCCACACACAATATTAATCTATATGGATTTACCCAGCTAATTACTAAGCCAACACAATCTAACAACACCCACACTACAAATACCCTTATAGATTGGATACTTGTCTCAGCTCCATCCAAATATCACAATCCTGAAACTCTTCCTGATTCCCTGAGTGATCACTCACCTATAAAAGTGCTAAGATATACTAGTCACCTCCCAAAACCACACACATTTGTTTTACCAGGCATAATCTCTCCAATTTTAACCCAGAAACTTTTAACACTCTAATATCTAGAGTAAACTAGGACTTCCTCAGGACTTCCTCACTCAGCTTCCTTTAGATGAGGCTGTCATTGCTTTTAACTCTACTTTTCTGGATATCGTTAACTTACTAGCCCCACCTCGTAAAATTAGGACAAAAGCTGAAATATCTCCTTGGCTAACAAAAAACACAAGAACTCTCATAAAGTCTAGAGATAAGTCCTGGAAAAAATGGCTTCAAACAAAAAATCCCTGTGATCTACAAAGATACAAAGAAACCTGGTCAAAAGACTAATCAATCAAATGCTCCATCCAGGAGACCCTACTTCACCCAACCCTACCCCAAAAAAGACACCAGTAGACACAGCAAACATCTTCAACACTTGCATTGCTGAATCAATATCCAATCTCTTTAACACAAATAGCTCCAACACAAAGAACCCCACAAACCCAGTTTTCTCTTCTACAACTCCTTTTAAAATATTTTCTCTCAAGCCCATCCCCACAGCCCACATCTGTACCTTACTCTCCAAACTTACACCCTGCCCTGTATCCGCAGATAACATCCCACCCTAGTTTCTCCAGTCAGCTGCCCACTCACTTGCCTATCCTGTCTCTATCCTCACAAACCGCTCCATCTTAGAATCTAAAGTATCTTCCATCTGGAAACACTTCTATACCATACCTATCCACAAAGGAGGTAACTCCACTGAAATCTTTAACTTTAGGCCTATTGACATCCTCTCCTGTATATCTAAAGTTCTTGAAAAGTGCATTCATACTCAAGTCATGGCTCATCTCTCACAGGAAAACCTACTTACACCTACTCAACATGGTTTTCGACCAAAGCATAGTACCTATACGGCACTCCTATCCTTTCTTAAAACTATTTCCTTGGCCAGGGATGGCCATAAACATATATCCTGTCTCTTCCTTGACCTCTCTAAGGCCTTCAATACTGTCTCTTACTCTCTACTACTAAACAAACTATCCAACCTCAATTTCTCTCCTGATACAGTGGCATGGTTTGAAAGCTATCTTAGAGAGAGATTCCAATCTGTAAAATGGGATACTGCTCTGTCAACTCCACTACAAATACAAATGGGAGTCCCTCAAGGATCTATTTTAGGGACATTTCTTTTCAACATCTTTACAAACTTTCCCTGTACCTCCTGCCCACACTCCTCTGTTATACAATATGCTGATGACTCTCCAGTTATAACTATAACTAACTCTCACTCAGAACTCTTAACAGCTACCCAGTCATCCTTTAACTCTGTAGAAACATGGCTCTCCAACAACCAACTCATCCTAAACCCTAAAAAAACAAAACTCCTACTCTTCCTCCCTAAAACAGCTAACCACATCAAGACCTCCTTCGCTATCCAGTGACTCAATAAGACACCAAATGTAGATGAATCAAGCTCAAAACTCCTTGGTATTACCATCGATGACCAACTAAAATTTGATCTCCACATAAATAATAGCATCAGGAAAACCCACCTTAAGCTCGGTCTACTATATAGAAATAACAAATTTCTTACTCAGGAAGCCAGAATAGCCCTCAGTCATGCCTACCTTCTTCCCTGCTTAACATATTGCTCTCAAATTCTTACTAACCTCAACTCCTCTCTCATTGCTAGACTTCAGACTACATATCACAAAGTAGCTAGATTTGCAACCCAACAACCCTACAGATCTCACCACTGTCTCTCACTAAGATACTTGGCTCAAACTGCCCCAACTCCTCCTTCTCTCTCAGCTCCAAACCATACACTCAATCCTATATCAGCCATCTTTCTTTCCAGCCTTACACTCTATCATCTCCCACTATGCTCCTACAAGAAACCTCCGTAGCTCTTCCCAAGACCTTCTAAAAATCTACAAGCCCAAATCTAAAGCAGGACAAAACATATATAGCTACCGCCCCTCTATTGAATGGAACAAACTTCCCCTCGAGATTTGAACACAGGTACATCCCAAACAGTTTAAACTAACACTAAAGGAATATTTCAATAAGAAATGGATCTGCCAATGCTCAAACCCTCCTTGAAAACTTTCCATTCTCAACTTTTCCTCAATCTATGTACTTCCCTCTGTAATACTCACATAACTACTGGTCTGATTTGATAAAAAAAAAAAAAAAAAAAAAAAAAACACCTGATTTTTGTACTTTATATTCCTTTCTGCTTAACTAATATATGTACAAACAATTATTATCTGTATAAGATTTAGCTGTATTCGACTAGTATAAAATCTATACTAATGTACTTAATGTTATACTTGTATGTACTGGAGCTTTTCTCCCCGGGCCTCTGCTGAAAAAGAGCCTCGGCTCAGTCAGACATTCCCGGTCAACAAATGTAAAATAAATAAATAAAATAAAATAAATACCTATAGTACAATCTAATATATTCTAACAAGCTAACACTGGCACCACTATCACAGATGTTACAGCGATATACACACAATCATGATACCCACCTCACACATACAGATAAATGCATACTTCTGTCAAATGCTCATCAGGACTCAAATAAAAATGTCTGGCTTGTCATGTGCAGATGACTCCATACTTGCAAGAGAGGATGGTCCTGTAGGAAGTTAAGCAAAAGGTAAGGACACCATCATCATATTTCCAATAACAGAGGGGACCAATCATTTGCCTTTGTATGTCCATTAACAATAATATTAACTGAAACTTGGCTGATTCATCCACCCAAAGCCCATATGTGATGAACCAGAATGTGTTGTTAATTGTATCAATTTATCAATATGCCCCACCCCCCAAAAAACTAATTAAAACAAATGAATTATTACTTTCAATATTGTACTATACAAGAAATGTTAAAAACTGACATATGTAAGCTTACCTGGAAGCTTATCCTGGGACATACTTGTCTTTCTTGAAAGACCAGCTCCAACATCAATCACATGCTATTATATACTTTCTACTGAGCTCGCTGGAGCCCTGACAGTGGACATGAACTCCTCATTTGGTGTTAATTATGGCTGTGCAGCAGACACATTATAGCCAGCTGTCCATGAGTCACTGCAGCCATGCTCCTCCATGCTTATAAAATCATATCAGTTGCCCTGTGAGAAACTTGATCATAAGTCCTGCTGCACCCTCCTATAGCATAGACATCATTCACTATCTGGTTCCAAATCTGTATTCTGCAAGAAACATCCCCACATCCTCTTTCAAGTAGAAAAAGCTCTGTGTTGCCTAAATGCTTAAACAATTGCATCCATTTTGGAATCCTCAAAGGGGTGAGGTTGCAGGTATTGGGGCACTTATACGCCATAATCCTAGGTGACATAAAACAAAAAGAAGGATAATATGCATAAATATAACTCCTGCTTATGCATACACATATTATTTTTTCAATATTACCTACTGGAAAAACACAAATGTTCAGATATTAAAATATAAAAGGTTATATGATTATAACATATCACAGTCACACACAAACCAAAGTTTGATCCAAAACAAGGAATAACAAGAGCAAATCTCTTTAAAAACAGTTTTTGGTTGTAGCAAAACAGAAATGGAACTTGGCTTCCCCACCCCAAAAACAAAAGGTAAATGACAGTTTGTACCAAACAATGGATAACACATCAACCAATTGTTATTAAGTGCTTTCCAAAGAATTCTCACAAAATGTGTACACTTTTACAACAGAAAAGTCATTTTTATATAATTACCAGTCACATCTACCTGTACCCAACACTCCCTTAGAGGTGTCTACGGGCCATCTTAGAAGCCTCTGTCATTGATAATATAGGATATTTACATTTCAGTGAGATAACATATAAGAGTGTAAGATAAACAGTAGTAACAATAATACTTATGATGGCAGTTAATAAGGCTGTGGATCTAAGTAAGTAAAATGCCCTGATAAAAATGCCTATGCCATCAGAAAACTTCTAAGAAGTACATAGAGATAAAAGTTGTGTTTGGTAATGCGTATATAAAAATCCAACAAAAATAAAGGCTCATGAAGTGCTGAACTGCCAATGGGGAATAAACACATACTGAAATTACCAAAAGACTATAAAATGCCAAAGTGTAGAAACATTAAAGATGAATACCAGCCGTAATCATAAAAATTAAAGTTTATTAAACAAATGGTTAAGCAGTTTCATCCTTTAAAAGCAGGACTTCTTCAGAACCATTTAATAAAACGATACTTCTCAGTTAAATACTCTACATCAGATCATATGATAAACCAAAAAAAAAACTTTATTAAAACCAATTAAAGGCAATTAAAGGTTAAAGGCATATTATCTAAAAATAATCCTGTGCAATTTAAACTCTACACAAGTTGATAAATATGTAGCAAAGAGCAAAATCAGTATATAACTTTGGTAAGAAGACTTACACAATTTAAATTTAACAGTAAATACTAAAATGTTAAAAACAGGTGTTATCGTATGAAGTTGTAAAATGTGCAGTTAAAGCGGAACAGCTCTATACTTTAATACTGGTGCAATAAAGATATGCAATAAAGATATGTTTGTTCAGTCGATATTCACTAAAGGCATTCAATTTAAGTTGCCAGAGTAGTTCCCCCATCTCTGGTCTAGTTTTACAAGACCCTCCTCTGGTGTCTACTGGCACAATTTCTTTAATGCTAAATAGAAACTTTGAAAAATTGTCACATATCTGAGAATGTGCACATGCAGAATTGTTCATATTTCCTTTGGTCTTCATCTTTTGGCTTTTTCCCAGTTAGGGGTCTACGCAGCAGATCACCTGGCCGCTCATGATTGGCAGTGGTGTTTTACAGTATCAAGTTGCCAGCCCAGCACCCAACCTTCCACGGAAGGCACATACACACACATGCACTCACACCTAGGGTCAGTTTAGAGTATCCAACCCACCTACCACATGTCTTTGGAAGGAAACTGGAGCACCCAGAGGAACCCCACTTGACCACAGGGAGGACATGCAGACTCCACACAGAAAGCACCCCAGCCAAGGATTGAACCAGAGCACCTCTTGCTGTGTGGCAGCAATGCTAACAGCTGCACCACCGTGGCCACTCTCATATTTTCTTTGGTAATGGTATATAAATGCTCATAAATCCTTTTATTCAATTGACACTCAGTTTTCCCTGTGTATAAACTCGGGCAGTGTTTATATTTAGCTATGTAGCTCACCTCTTTGTTAACAAAATTTCCATTCTAATTCTGTATGGTGGGTTCCCCACTACTATTTTAGTATCTTCTAGAATGTGACTACACTGGCAACAGGAACCACTTCCTTGTATCCTTAGGTATTCCCTTAAAGGAAGTGTAAGACTAACTTTCAAACAATTGTTTTAGGTTTTTGCCCGCTTTTAATACAAATGAAGCGGGTTGTATCCACAGCTTTATAAACAGAATTGTTGGTCTTAAAATACACCAATTCCTGGTACAAATATCTTTAATATTTTTCACATACCTATTATATGTAATAACTAAGGATTGTGAAAAATTTGGAAGAAGTGAATTGTTAGAAAAAAATATCTGTTATCTGTCCTTACATATGTGATGGTACCTTGGCCCAGCAATGGTATGTATCTAGTATCCCAGTTCTGTTCAACTTCACAATTAATGCACTTAAGCATTTCAAAAGGGTAACCCCTTTCTAAGAACATGCTGGTCACAAAATCTGCTTCCGTTTAAAAAATAGATAAGTCAGAGCACATCTGGGCAGCACTAACTAGTTGCCCTTTAAACATATTCCATTTTGTGTACTTAGGATAGCAACTTAGATAATCAGGGTAGCTGTTAGAGAAAGTGGGTTTTCTATAAATCTTAGACCCAAAACAAACCTGTAATGTATCTTTAAAAATAGTAACATCCAAGTAGTCAAAGGAGTCCATAGTATGGTTGCCCATAAAGACCAGAAATGAGGAGGTATTGTTAATGTGGGAAACAAAACAAGAGTACTTTTGGGTATCATACTCCTTCCACAAAGTAAATATGTCATCTAGATATCACAGATAAAGGTAACAGTGGTTATAAAAAGGGCTAGGTAGGTAGGACAAATATATTTTCCCAACTGTACAATACTACATTTACACATATGGGTGCACAACCTGCGCCCATACCTGCCCCTGTATCTGCCTGTAATATTCATCCTCGAACATAATAAAATTGTTAAAGAGAGTAAGTTCCATTAAATCTACAATAAAGTTGATAGTCAAGTTGTCTAGTTCCAATAACTCAATAATTGCATTGTGAAACAATTCTAATCCAGTATGGTAGGGTATAGATGTAAAAGATCAACAATGTTAATTGTAGAAAAGCTGGTAGAAGTACTAAAATTTCTCTCCTGACCTTAGCTAAAAATACCAGGAGCATTTTATTTATTTTTATTTTATTTATTTTATTTTATTTTACATTTGTTTACCGGGCTAGTCCAACTGGATACATGCCCATTTTTCAGTAGAGGCCCAGGGAGTTAAGCTCCAATTAAGCTAATAAATCAGGAAATAGAAAAAAAAAATAAAACATTAAATGCATTGTTGTTGGAGATTAACATCAAAGAACTTAACATCAAAGAAACTTGACTACAATGTTTAGCAATACAGTACTACTAGAAGCATATTTATATGATAAAGGGTTTGACATTTGACATGTAGAAGACTAGGAAAAAAAGAAAAGATTCAAACTTATTATTAAAGGTTGTTTAAAATATTACATTCAAAGTAAAAAAAGTTGGCATACATACAAAGTCGAACACGTGCACAGAGCAGGATGAATGTTACAAATTACATACTCAGGGGTAGTTCCCAGAAAAGACTAAACTAGAATCAGAGTAAAGGAGGCTTACTAATCCAACTTCAGGGGTTTTGGGAGGGACGAATACAGTAATGCTGTACAGGGGGAGTGCTAGTCTGGGTGAGTACACGGGCATAGCCATTGTGTTTTAAAGAGTATTTTTAGTTGCTTTTTGAAAAGTGGTAATGATGAAGGTGATGCTAGTTTGCTGGGAAGCCTATTCTAGATTTTCCCCACAGATTTAGAGAAAAGAGAATCACCTGCTTTGTTGTAGGACATCTGGATGGTTACTGGTAATTTATTTGTTGACTGAAGTGTAGTGAGATTTATGTAGGGGGAAATTAGGTTACAGAGAATAGAAGTATTGCTGGGATGATACAGAATCTTCTGGGTGATAGTAAGTTGCTGAATTATTAGCTGGTTTTGCAGTTCCAGCCATCCTAGCTGTTTGAGATTTAGACAATGGTGGGGTCTAAATGGGGAGCTGGTGGCAAATCTGGCAATGTTGTTATAGGAGGGTGTCAGTTTGTTAAGGTTGCTTTTGGAAATATTACTATAAATGGGGAAGGCATAGAGGAGGGTAGAGATCAGATGGGTGTGGGCAATGGTAGTTCTGGCTGCAAGGGTAAGGAAAGGTTTTATCCTGGAAAGGGAACCAAGGTTTCTGTTAACTGTTTTAATAGTTGTGTTACTGTGCGACTCAAAGTTAAGGTTGTGATCAATTATTACACCTAAGAGTTTGGTGGTTGGGTCAGGAACTATGACAGTACCATTGTTGGATGTAACTGACATATATTGGGGAGGATTTTAGTGTTGGAGTAAACAGCAATAATTTTGTTTTTTTTTGGCATTTTGGAGGAGGCAACGTTGTAGGAATAATTTTTCTACTGAGTTAAATACTGTTTTGGTGATGGATTGGAGCTCAGCTGAAGAATAGGCAGCACACATTAATGTGGAGTCATCTGCATATTGTATGCAGGTAGTTTGAGGAATATTTATATTTAGATCATTAATGAATATAGAGAAAAGGAGAGGTCCCATGATAGAGCCTTGAGGGACACCAAGGGTAATAGGGAGATGTGTGCATAAGTTATTGTCCCAAAGGACAGCTTGTTGTCTATTTTCTAAGTAGGACTTGAACCATTGTAATGCTTGTGTGTTGAGAGAGAGTGATTTGAGTATGTTTAGAAGTATTTGATGGTTAACCATATCAAACACTTTAGAGAGGTCAGTAAAGAGTGCAGCGGAGAGCATGTTATTGCTGCGATGTTTATTAATGCAGTCAGAGAAGGATAAAAGAGCAGTGGTAGTACTATGAAAAGGCCTAAAACCATGCTGATAGTCAGCTAGTAGGTTATTTTGTAGAAGGTGATCAAGTAGTTGCTGGTGGATGCATTTTTCCATAATTTTGGCTAAAGGAGAAAGTAAGGCTATGGGGCAAAAGTTAGAGAGTTCAGTTGAGTTATCACCCTTGTGAAGTGGGATAATGTGAGAGATTTTCCAGAGAGATGGGATGGAGCCTTCAGTAATGGTTCTATTAATTAGGATGAAAATGGGATAGGCAAGTACTTTTGCTGCAATTTGCAGGTATTCACCTGGTAGGAGATCAGCTGAGGGGGTACATGGTTTAAGTTTGTGAAGTAGGATATGGATGAGGGATGTCAGAACTGGTTTTAAATAAAAGATAGGGGGTATGCTAGCCAGGGAGGATGGGAGGGTTGAGCTAACGGGTGGTAAGGAGTTTGCTATAGATTGAACGGTTCCAGTAAAAAAGGTATTGAAACCATCAGCAATCTCTTTGGGAGTGTTAAGGGACAGACCTCATGGGGTTGGCATCTTGGAGTGGCCAGGGTGAAGAAGTCTATTTATACCCAAACAGAAAGTTTGTGGTGTTTGTTGATGCTTCTGCTGGAGTTTAAAGTAAAAGCTTTTTTTGTCAAGAAGTATTGATTTTTAGTGGCATTTCTCAGCTGTTTAAAGTTTTGATGATCTGTTGGGTTTTTAGTGTTTCTCCATTTAGACAAGAATTTATTTCTCAATAAGATTTTATGCCTAGTCTCTTTAGTGAGCCATGGAACAGCTTTATGTCTAGTTCTTAAAGAGCGAGTAGGGGCATGGTAATCCAGGGTTTGTAAGAACTGGGAGTTAAACTAGGATACTTCTTCCTCAAGAGAGAGTTGTTTTAAAAGTGACCAGTCACAGGCATGAAGCTCTGCTCAGAAGTTTGCTGGATTAAAATCTTTTTTGTTCCATGTAGTTTTAAAGATAGTTCAGTTGGGAATAAAGTTTTTTTTTGACTGATTATGTAAGTAAGGGAGTGGTCACTAATATCATCAGGAAGGGTACCTGCTTTATAAGAGAGGGGATGGCTATTTACTAAGATCCAGGCTAAGGTACTTACTTTGCTACTGGGTTTATGGATTCTGGTTGGGGTGGTGATTGGGAAAACCCATACAGGTTTATATGGGTTGTAGGTTTGTGTGAGGTACAGCTATTCCAGTCTATGTTAAAATCACCAAGTACAATGGTTTCTTGTGGGAAGGATGTAGAAAGCCAGCAGAGGATACTTTCTAGGATGTTGATGTTATTGCCTGGAAGTAGGTAGGAGCATATCATGTATATGGATTTTCTAGCATTGACCTGAAGCTTAGAGATAAGGATTTCAGCATTACCATCTAAAGGTAGTTGTACATCCAGTGAGGTAACATGTAACTCAGATTTGTACAGAATTGCTACCCCATCACCCTTTTTGGTTGTTCGGTCTAATCTCAAGATATTATAACCAGGTGGGATAATTTCATTGTCCTTTGTTACTGGTTTGAGCCAAGTTTCTATTAAACATAGGATATCAAATGAATGTGTGTCTAGCAGAGCATGTAGTTGGCTAATTTTATTGTTTAGGCTCCTTATGTTGAGATGTGCTATGAGCAGAGCATTAGTGGTTCTGGTGGGGGTGAATGGGGTGGTGGGATGAGGTAGGTCACTGTTAATTGGGGTGTTGTTGTTTGGTCCTGGGTTGCGATGAATATCACCGTGAAGTAGAGGATGTTGTTGAAGACTATATGTAAACTTCGGGAGTTTGCAGAAAATGTTTTGTGACTTCCTGGCTTGAAAGAAAGTAATATGGGCTACCCTATGATACTTTGGTGAAAGGTAGATTGAGGTAGAAGTTATGTTAACATGGCTTTGGAAGGCTACTTGACTTAATAGTAATGTTTGTTTTAGGGGATGGTGGGTTCCAGTATAATGTAGGTTTTCATTCAAGGTAAGGATATAGGGTATAGATAAAATGGGTAGTAGTATAAGTAAGCGAAACAGATTTATAAGTCTAGGTTTGTGAATTAAAGGCATAGTGGGGGAGAAGATAGAATTTATTCAGAATGTAAGGGTTGATAGAGAGATAGTTTGGAGTGAGATAGTATTTCAGGGATAGTAGAATGATTAGCAATATGAGTATGGGTGTGTAGGTATTTGATGTGTAATGAGTATTAGAATACTATTGGATAACAAGGGAAGGGGTGTGGCTTCAACAGTATAAATGTAGGAGCACTGGGGGTGGGTGGGAATTGGGGGTAGGGTAGGGGAGTGGGTTAGATCTGGTAAATAAAGATTTTGCAGAGACAATCTGTGGGCAGCAGATTCCTGAGACACTCTAGGTAGTTGCAAGTGAGTGGGTTATGTGATAATGCAGCTATTAGGTAGATAAGGGATAGTAGAGCAGAATGAGAGAAATATAGCTAGATGGAGGGGAAAAAACTAAGAACAGTGTAATACCGCAGGAAGATTGGAAAGTAGACTGAGATGTAATTCGGGAAAGTGAGGTGAGGGATGCAAGACAAACCTAGATTAGGGTGCCACCTAGTGGGCAAAGAGTGAAGTACAGCAAAAAGGTATATGTACTAGATATAGCTGGTAGAGATGGCTCAGATAATAGAATTCAAATGAGAGAAAATCTGTTACTTATGGGGTAGAGAGGGGTATGACTGCTGGATTCCTGGCTCAGTAGCTTAATTACAATACAACACTAGGTTATTACAAAATAGTTAAGCTTATCAGTTAGGTCTAGGGTAGAATGTACTTCCTTATTCCCTTTGGTAACTGGGGGTTTTTACTAAGGCAGCAGTTTTTTTTGGCCAGACATTGAGATGGCTGAATCTAAATATAAGGGGTCCTTTATGACCAGGCAGGTAGGTTCCCAAGTCTTAGTGCAGGATAGGAGGTAGAAAGCTAGGAAGGTTAGAGACAGAAAAAGTACAAATTATGTGTTTAGACAACAGTAATGTCAGGTTTGCACATTAACAATCAGGGAGAAGACACAGTCATTACAGTGTTAAAACATATACTTTTTGAGAATGCTAACAAGTTATTCCTGAGTTAGCACCTAAAATACAACTATATACCATTAACACAATTAACAGTATTTGATAATGTGCTCAACTGACTTAGTCAACTCCATTAAAATCTGTTCAATATACACTGCTAAGGGATGAGTTTAAGAGTTATTAGCTGCTACAATGAGGTGGTAAGGTGTGCAACTTATGTTCTTGTATACCTTAGGTATACAAAATACCTTGGGTATATAAGGCAATTTGTTCATCAAAAACTTATGTGTGTCATTGTCAATAACCCCCTAAAATAGTGCATCATCTAGAAATAGGTATATTTTTATAAACAATAAATATCTCATTTTATCTAATTTCTAGACACTATGTCATATTTTTCAGTGTGTTCTAACACGTTTTGAATCGTACATGCATAATCAAGCTTGTCCACTATGACCATCCACCTGCCTTTATTAGCTTTCTTCACTCTAAAGGATGAATTAAATGTTAGTTCATCCATCACCTCTTTTTCTTCCTTTGTAAGGTTAAAATAATGAGGGAATGTAGAATGCTTCATATTGTATTGTTCTCTCTTGTAGGCTTTCTCAGAAACAGCTATAGTAGGGTTCAAAGGGGAGGGTTGTTCAGACCCTTTTTCTTAACTAAAACACTGGTCTTATTACTATTTTCACCACTAACACCTCTGTTGCCACTATGCACTTTAAAATTAAGTTTATGGGTGCACAGTTTGAGCTCAATAATAGTGTCTGCTATATCAAACCTAGGCGTAGGTACAAATTAAAAACCTTTCTTATATAAAGCAAAGTGTAACAGGGTGATAACTAGATCAGTATAACTGAAAATTTTAAAACCCCTATATGACTGTATTACACCTCCATCTGAACTTATTATACCAGCAGAATAATGGGTGGAGGGGTGAACCTGGTTTACCCCACTCTCAAGTTCCTCTAGCTGTTTTTTCCATTTTGCCTTTCCCCTGCCCCATCCTCTGTACTCAGTCTGGGTGGGCATGCGGGATTTTCTAAAAAAAAAAAAAAAAAAAAATTCCCTATGTTGGTTCACTGTCCTTTCAGATCTCCTAAGGGAAGGAAATTCTGAATTTGAGTCAAGTCTGGGGATGTTCTCTCGGGGTACTTTTGTGTTTTATAGTCTTTTCATAATTTCAGTATATGTTTATTCCCCATTGGCAGTTTGGCACTATGTGAGCCTTTATTTTTGTTGGAGTTTTCATTTGGCTGCACTTTCACACACTGTTATTTGTTTTCTCTTGGCATATATAAACATTATTTACTTATCAACATGTGAGCAGTTCTAGTATGTAATTGAAAAATTCAATCATACCTTATCAAGATCAGAAGTCTTCTGTGAAGATACATCCAAATTATTAGCAATCTTCTTCTGTGTTGTCCACATACACAACTCTCCTCAACTTCAGGTTCCCTAGCTAGAGGATTATCTTTTATAGTGTAGATTCAGGCCTGTGAGCGCACTGAAAATGCAAATGAGTAGTGAACTCATTACAATTGCTTAATCCCAAACTTCCCGGCTCTTTGGAGCAGGTGTAAATGTACTGCAGGCACTCCCTCTGTGTTTGTTGCTAATGGATTGCAACTGTGAATGATTACTGACAGACAGAAGGAAAATACAACAACAATTCAGACTCTCTTACCTGCAGTTGGTGTGTCACCCAGGTTACACTTGCAAAGTGTAGAGGTAATTGTACCAAAGTTTTAAATGGAACTGAGCAGTGCACATCTCTCAGTTTCTGTTCACTAGTAGCCAAACTCCCCTGCCTTTGTTGAAAACTGTATATTATTGTCATGTAATATTCTTAGGCATTTTAAGGACAATAATACAAAGTGCCCTACAGACTGCATGCTTGACATTGCAGCTCAGATAAGAGAAGAATGAACACAATACAAAGAGAGGATAGAGCTTAACTGCTGCAAGCAATACTCATAACTGGTTGTGTAATCAATCATTGCCCTAAATATGTAATTAACACTTGTACAAACAACTGAGAGCACACATGTTAAATGTCTTGCTAATACTGTCACAACTTGCTTGTATGCACAATGATTTGCATTTCTGCTACAAAACTGTTTCTGTGGCAAAGAGAGATAAGACACACATACTTTGTTTTGTAGGTTCATTGGTCTGACAGTTCAAATCCAGAGTTGTGTAAAAATCTGTAATGTGTGCTAAAATTTATTTTATGTTGTTTATGCTTTTTTAATATTAATATTTGCACAGCGCATGTCTCAGCACAATAAATCAAATACATTTCATGTAACATACCTCTGCGATAAAGACTGCATAAATTACACCTGTGAATCAAGTGCGTGTGTGTGTGTGTGTGTGTGTGTGTGTGTGTGTGTGTGTGTGTGTGTGTGTGGGTGTGTGTAGCATACCTGGTAAACATGATGAACCACACAGTAGATCATGGTTCAAGTCCACATTTATCTTTTAAGGATGAAACGTCATAAACATTTCTTAGAAGGAAAATACAAGGTGAGCTTTGCCTGTCATGTTTGCTCCTCGCTTACCCTTGCACAAACATGGTCTAATGAACCACACAAGAAGCAGACATTCTTAATTTCAAAAAGGATATAATGTTACCTCTTTTGTTGATCATCACACAATTCGCTAAGTGGTGTTACGCAATGGTCAGCAGCACCTGCAGGTCCAAAACACCAGCAGACAGGAAGCAGACAGTAGTCAATTTCAAAATGGATATGTTGTTGCATCATTTGCTTACCTTAGGTTCATAAGTTCATAGGTGTGTACTAGGCTAATGGCCTTGAGGCCTTTACAAGCCTAGCCATAGGATTACCCTGGCATTGTGACACCCTACCTTAGCTCCCAGTGCCTTTGTCGAGTATAGCCACTGGAGTTATCCCCAGGGTGAATTTTCTATTTCCCATCCACTCATCAAGATTTCTCTAGAAGAGGGTCAGCAAGGTGCTCTGCTTGACATGTATGATAAGTCTATTCCATAGCATGGCCAGTCTCTGGGTTATGAACCTGTCCTTTCAGTACATTCTGTTGATTGTGGTAATGAGGATGAGGTCTCTGGACCGTATGGTGCAGAGGGACTGGGATTTCTTTAGAGCATTTCTAACAAAGCTGGGTCAGACATGGTTTTGTAAGTCAAGCAGAGATTGCCTCTAATTAGGCCATATGAGACAGACAATAGTTGGAGGTTTTTTTTAGTCTGTCCATATAGGACAAGTGTTTAAGGCCTCGGATCTTCTTTGTGAGGTACTTTTGCGGCCTCTCCAGTTGTTGCAGGTGTCTAGTGAGGTACATGCCAAATGGGGCATTGCTCTTAATGATTGGTCTAATGATGGAAGAGTAGAGGGAAACAATGATCTCTTTCTTCCTGGATGCAAAATCCTTAGTAATGAGATGTGCCACATAGAAAGGCTTTCTGACCAAAGTGGCAATGTGGTGATTAAAACAGAGGTTGCTGTCAACCTATGTTCCCAGATCTCTTATAATGTCTTCTGTGTTCAGTGGACTACCATTGATGTGGTAATTCATGGGAAATGGGATTTTACCAAAGGGGATGACAACACATTTTTTGGCATTGAGCTTAAGGCCATGGTTTTGACACCAGTCATTGGTCTCAGTGAGGCCATTCTGCAGGCAGTCAACATCAATTGGGAAGTTAATAATACCTTCCAACTTGCAATTGTCTGTGAATTTCCCTTCATGTTGGCCTGGCCTTCAGAGAAGTACATACCAAACAGGAGAGGACCCAGGACAGAATCCTGTGGGACTTCACTTGTGACTAGTTGGCAGTCTGACTTGGAGTCAGCTACTTTCACACTGTGGGTTCTATCTGTGAGCCAGTTTGCAATCCACCTAGTGATATAGGGGTTGATGCATAGCTTAGTGAGTTTTTCTATGATTCCTGAGTGGGGAATGGTATCAAAGGCCTTGGTCAGATCAAGGTAGGCTGTACTAACCACTTTGCCTTCATCCACAGCTCTGGTGACTAACTCAAAGATTTGACCAAGTTGAGAAGGCATGATCTACCCTTCACAAAAGCAAACTGTGGGGGATCCAGAGTTTGGAGATTCCCTGTATCCCTGTTTATTAGGTTCATGATGATGCATTCCATAGCTTTGCATATCAGACTCATCAGGCTAATGAGGCGATACTTCTCAGGGTCTGTAGTCATTCCTTCTTTGTGGAGAGGGATGACTGTAGCAGTGCACCATTTGGTAAGGACAAAACCTGAGGTGAGGCCATGATTGAACAGGGCACACAGGTGAGGTGCCATTTCTCTCTGTAGTTCATGTAGAACACAGCCAAGGATATTGTCAGTTCCCATAGAAGCTGTATTCTTGGCCTTGGACAGTGCTGTTTTATCCTGTGCAGCAGCAATACTGGGTGCGTGGCAATCTATTGGTATTGTGACTGGTCCTTTGGGGGGTAAAGATGGCACTGAATCTGTTGGCTAGTATATTGGCAATATATGTTGGCTTTGTTTAGGAGGTACCATTGTGCAGTAGCTCAGAGGAAATCTGGGTATTGCCGTGAAGATTCTTTACATAACTATAGAAGGCCTTGTGGTTGTCTTTACTATCTGCTACAATTCTGTTTTCATAGCTAGCTTTAGAGGATTTAATGAGAGATCTCAAATTTTTGTTGAGGCTGATAAGAGGGTTTTTCCAGTCTTGGGACTTCACCTTATTCCGCATCAGTTTCCTCCTGTTGTCGAGTTTGTTTATGGCAGGGGAACACCAGATCGGCTTCCCTTTTTTTGGAGGAGAGAATCTTGGTTCTATTGGCTATGGTGAGATCAATGCATTTGTGTACATGTTCATACAGTGCATTGGTGTATGATTCGGCGGTCATGCAACTATTCACCATTTGCATGGATGCCGTGAAGTTAGCCACCTCTGTTTTTAGGAGCCCAAAGTTAGCTTTGGAGAAGTTTTTCATGGTGGTTCCCTATGTTGGGGGGGAAGTGGGAGGGATGTGGATTTCCAAGGTGATTAGTTTGTGGTCGGATCTAACCAGGGAGGAGTTGAATATTGGTGTAGAGCAATGGTTGCCCATGTTAGTAATGACCAGGTCAAGGATGTTACTACCTCTAGTGGGGGTGAGAACAAGCTGATACAGGGCACTGGAATTAATGAATTCCAGGAAACGTTGGGCGCGTGTATTGGTACATGAGTAATTTTCCCAGTTAATGGAGGGATAGTTGAAGTCACCTAGTATGACAGTGTTAGATTGGACCCTAATATTCTCCAGTGTTCTTAGGAAAGTGGATTGTGAGTCTTGGGACATGGTTGGGGACCTATAGCAGGCTACAACCTGAATCAATGTCTTACCCAGTGTTAGCTGCACTTGAAATATCTCTGATGCATTATGTTGGGCTACCAGTGTGGAGGTGTGTGCATCCTTTATGAATATGGAAACACCACTGCCTTTGTAGCTTCAGTCCAAGATCTGAGGCCAAAAGGTGTGGAATGAGTATTAGCCTGGTCGTGCAGGGGTGCTTTCTGCTGCCTTGAACCAGGTCTCTGTTACAGTACAATTGTTGATGTTCTCCATTTTAACGAGTGTTTCAAATTAGTGTATTTTGAGATTTAGACTTCTAGTGTTGAGCAGCATAACCCTCAAATTGCATTTGCTTGTAGCTGTTATGGTGGTAATTTGGTCTTTGGAACACCACCAAAAAAGGCACTATATGACTGGCAAGAGCCTTGGCCAGTATCCAGAAGCCCAGGTATGACAGATGCAGGGCATCTCTGGCAAAGCATCAAGGTCTGTCATTCATGTCATCCCAGGCAGATAGATACTGGATCTCCTTAGAATGACACCAGAAACTTAGCCAGTTGTTGAAATCAATCATTTTCTGCTTATACTGTGGTATGAATCTGGGTGATGGTTGAATGCTGCTCAGGGCTAGAGTCATACCCGCCTGGGATACATAATCTGAGAGCTCCTACATGTCTTTTTTCATGTAGTCCAGGGTGGCATGTCTCAGGCCATTCACACCCACATGTACAATGACAGAGTCATATTTGTGTCTATTGTTGAGGGATCTGAGTGTGCATTATGTGGTAGATACTGGCACCTGACAGGCATCTGACTGTTAATTTCTCCTTATTCAACCTAGTGAGTTGGACATCAGTGTGCCTCACTATTGAGTCACCTATGACTAGTGTGTTGGGCATGCTGTTTTGCCTTAGGGGCTTTGGTTGAGGGGCACACTCTTTAGGAGAGTTGTGTGTCTCATGATTAGTGTTGTGTTGTGGTGGTCGAGTGTATTTCTGCCTTGGAGGACTCTGCTGTTTGGATAGATTTTTTTGAGAGGCTCCATGAATGTGGGTGTGTGGTTTGTGTTTTTATGTGAAGGCATTGCTGGTATGTGTTCTGGAGGGCTATGCATTCCATGTGGTGTGGTGCAAGTGTTGACCTTCTCCTCTTCACCAGCTATTCTGGTTTTGGCTGGAGAGTGTGAGGCTTCCAATTTGGATATATAAGTGCATCTCTCACAAGTCTGAGTTTTGGGAGGTAAGAGAAGAGGGATGGCGGTGTACATGAGGCAGTTGGTACATTGCCTCAGGTTGCCCAAGTTCACCAGAATAATAGGAGAAAGCACAGGGAACTGACCTTTAGACATGTCTGGATGGGTGGGCATTAATAATAATTATTGGATCTGTTTCCTTGTAGAATGTTTAGTGCTGGTAGTACCTTTGTGTGCTACAATAATTGCTACAAGAAGTCTGGTAAAGTGCTACACTAACAAGCTAGTAAAAGTGCAGGAGATGAGAGAACTAGCAGATCTAAGGGAAAACTTGAAGAGCAGACTTTGGCACTGCTCGGAAGCTTAAAACAGTCCTGCATACAGCAAGTCTATATCTACACTAGACTAGCTACATAAAAGGCACTAAACAATCACAAATGCAGGCTTTTAAACCAGAAAATTGAGAGAGATGGAAAAACTGCCTAAATGGCCAATAAACTGCAATTTCTGGGCCAGAAACCACTCATCTTGTGGTAGATAGGCTACCTAAGTGATTACTACTCTCACTGATAAGCTAGAAGCCTTTCCTCCAATACAGAAAGGCTTGGGGGGGGGGGGCACAGAAGCTTATATACAGTCCTGGATTCAGCAAATCTGTATCTGGACTATCATGCAAACCTGTTAAGCATGGTTGTGCTATGGTCAGCAAGCTCCCACAACACCTGCAGGTCCAGAGCACCTGCAGACAGGAAGCAGAAAGTAGACAATTGTACACTGTATCATATGTGGTTTGCCACCACACAAACATGCTAAGTGGCATTGCACAAAATTCAGCATACATACGGTGTAATGATTGTGAAAATACAGAACTGCTGCCTAGTTGTTCCTGTGGCAGCGGTTGTAAGTTAAGGGTTATAGTACATGTGAGCATGGGTTCTAATCCATCGAAAATCAAACATTTCTTATTGATATTCCACTTTACTTTATATAAATATCAACAGTAGAAAAATAGGTACATATAGGAATAACTATCTGTAGCATGTGCATTGAGCATACACAGGATATCAGAGATATATTACATGTATAACTGTGGACATCAGTAGAACTATGGTTCTACAATTACGCATTTATTTTCTGAACATTCATTTCACACACGTACATGGTTAATCCCATGTATATGTATAACTAATGATCAGGTCTGACAAACACGGTATCATTTGCAATGAGCATTCTCAACCTATGGCAACTGGTATAAGTTAATGCTCACAGTACATGTGAGCTAGAGTTCTAATGTAGTACACTCCCAATTTTAATAATGCTTGTCCACTTAATTTTATAAAATATAAAACAATGCAAACATAATTATAAATAACAATAAATATGTATAGCACTGGAGCTCATATGAATTAATCTGTGACTGAGGGTATACTGGCAATTATGTTTCTGTAATTACAATTCTCTTTTCTGGCCTTGGTTGGACTTCAGACTTCAATGATGCTCATACACATGTGAATGTATAAACCAGGTCCTGTCAGGGCACACACATACATGTTTAACCCTTCACTCTCCCAAGTGTATTTATATATTATTAATGACAAGGTCTGGCAAGCACGTCTTCTTTGGCAAGGATGAAAATTCACCTATGTAGAAGAATGTGTTTTGTCCATTTTGCATATGTTTGAATCCCACATTGTACAAATTAATTTTATCAGTGTGTAAAGCCACACAACAAATGTGCCAGATCATAAAAATATGTCCCCATTGCATGTCTGCAAAGTTAAATCAAATAACAGTTACTACAACAACCAACCATTAAACTAATACCAACTGTCAACCCATTTCAAAAACTGTTTTCCTCACTGTTTCACACTGTTGTTCTCCGCCTAACATTGCACAAACTCGGTTGCTCGGGTTTGTGCACTAACATTAAAAGCAATAACATGAATTGGCAGGGAAATACTCTTAACTGCTGCTGTTTAACCTGAGTGGACAAGTGTAGAGCTAGAAGTGAAGGTGGCTAATTTGGGGCACAAAGGTGGGGTGTGGAGGAGTTCAGAATCTTTATTGGACTTGTTGTAAAGCACCACAGATGAACACTGCTGCAGGGGGATTATACTGGATCTCAGTACAAATCTGATGCCTGGAAAGGTCTGGCCAAGACTGTTTCCAGTGCAACTAACATTCCACACACTGAGGAGCAATGCAGGTACCACTTTAGTAACCCAAAAAAGGCACAAACAGGATGCACTTAACCAGTCGCTGGATGTGTTTAGGACTGTTGATATCCCACAGTTGCATAAGTATACAGATAAAGATAATTTAAATTAGATAGAAAGCTGCATATAGGGAAGACTGGCATGCATAATGCTCTTCTCTTGTTCACTCCTTTTTGATTCTACAGCCAACCAAGAGCTAACAGCAAATAGAAAAGCCCATGCTGATCATTTAGAAAGTCTTAGGGAACCAAAGGGTATGTATGCAGCACAACAGAAGTATTTATTTTCTATACAGTAGTAGCAAATTAAGCATGCATATCTTAACTGCAAAATCAGGCACTCATGCTTCAGTCTGTAGCATAACCAGTTGTTGCAATCAATTGTAATACTGTATTCAGATGTTGTGGGTTCAAATCCCACAAGTAACAAATATATAGTAAAATCATTTAAAATATTATATAATCATTTCAACAAAATTGGCATACATGCCAAGCTGTTAACTTAATCTGCATTATTTGATCAAGCATATGTGCAATACATGCATATTGTAAGGATTACTTGGAGCAGTCAGTTATTGTTTATAGTTGTTAAAAAGTATACTTAAATGTAAAAGCAGAAATTAATTCTTTATATTGTACTAATTTATTTTATGTCACATATGATTTTTTTCTCTTACCCCATCACTTATCTCTCTTTTTTATCTGTATATGTGTGGTCACGATGTTTTGATGTCATCAGTTTCTGACAAGACACAAAATGCTTTATAGCATCAGAATTTAGGCCAACCACATGACTCAGTCTGCCCTGACTCCAACAGCTCATGTACTGATGCCCGGCACATCTGGGACCCAACCTGGCAGTATGGCCTCTCTGTCCCTGCACTAACTGGGGCCTCCACATCAGGTAGCATTTCCCCAGCAGCTGGTGCAGTGGTACCTTCCAGGAGTATTGTTGGAGGTAAGGATTTTGACACCCATTAGGAGATGCAGGGCATGGTTTAGGAGGTTGTAGAAAGCACCACTAGTGCACACCTCAGCTGGATGGAGAAGATGCTTGCTGGAATGCTGGGCATACAAAAATGTCAAGCACTCCAACAGCAAGCTGAGGAAGGGGACAGTGATGACAGTTCTGAGGGTGAGGACTGGATTCTCACTGTCTCTACATTTGACAGGCACGGGCAAACAAAGTCCCCTCCCTATCCCTGATCATGGTGGCCCAACCTGTATCATCTGGACTCAAAATAAAAAGTCAAACCTCTTACACCTGCTGTCACAGAGTCAGCTGATTAGCAGCTGTACAAAGCAAAGGAAACTCCAGGCTGCCACAGCATCAAACAACTAACTTTAATAAAGAACTGGTAAGTGCTTTCACAGTGTGCAATACTGCTTCATTAGACCATAGCAAAAGTCACAAAGCAGGCAAACTTTTAAATGCAAAGCAATCCAATCAAATACAGACATTAAAATCACATGACAATTTAAAAAGCATCTTAGCAGTGATTATGTCACCTCAATATGCATCAATAAAAACGCCTTAAACTGCCAAGCCCCCAACTCAGTGTTGTAATGGGCGTTGACTTTAAAATAGGTTTTAAAGGTACTCTGTCATTTAAACCTGGTTCTACAAATGTCTTTAATTGTAAAATCCACCTTTGTTCAGCAGGTTCAGTTCTATTCTTTATGTCACTTTCCCTATCACTTTCATAAATAATTTCCAGTACAAAAAACTTAAACATAGGATGTGAATCATAGTTTTTAACATGTTTTGCAAAAGCATTAATCTTTCTTTCTTTAGATATATCATTCAGATATTCCAAGATCTTGTCTTTCAATGCTCGGTTTGTCTTACTTATATAAAATATGTTACACGATGGACATCCTGCATAATAAACAGCATTCTTAGTTCTAGAATTAGCAAAAAAATCTAAAGCAATCTCAGTACCAGTAACATTATGTACATAAGAAGTACAAGACAAAATATAATTGCAAGCAGAGCACAAACCACATTTGAATGTACCCTTACGCTGTGAATACATTTGTATTTTAGAATTTGAGTGTCTATAACACAATTGTTTTAAGGAATGATTATTTCTAAAGCTAAATCTAGGCTGAATGTCAACAATCTTCCTAATATCTGGATCAGCCAAGAAGATCGACCAATGTTTCCTAAAAATATCCCATACAATATTAACATCATTTGAAAATGTAAGAACAGGTCTGTTCCTAAATGTATTGGGATTTTGATTATCAGGCGTGTTTCTTACACTCAGTGCTATCCAAAGTGCTCACTGCTGCACCTCTTTGCTTAGTGTGTTTGTGTGTAGAAAAGCAAACCAATAGAAATCTCACAATTTTATCAATGAAGCAGAGGCCCGCATTCGCTTATCTCTTAACTAAGCACAAATGAGGAAAGCAGTATAAGTACTTTTTAAGTTAGACAATTTATGACACAGCATTTCTGATATGAACTATTTATGAGCACCATGCTGTCTGTTAGCTGTGTCTACCATAGCCAGTATAGATAAGTGCTTGTCAAGTTCAAGAAAGAGTCCTTAAATGTGTATCTCACATGTGCAAACACATTGCTATTGATCACACAAACCAGTTGCTCAGAGGTGCACTATGGAAAGTGCTTATAAGCATGTATTACGTAGGTTTACTGCACAGTTACTCTTCACCCCATTAAAGTCCATGGAAAAACACAAGCAAAACAAATGCGCTTTTTTAATGAATGGACACATATTTACACTGTAGTCATGTGTTGCCTGCAGCCACATACTTGAAGCTTTGTATCTCAGTACTTGTTCCCACATATCAACTACACTATAGAAATAAATGCCAAAAAATGTTTTGTTACATATAATATACATCTTTACACTGACAGGACACATTCAGATTGCCTAATACTTATACTAATGTGGAATTATTCACACATTTGAACACGCAAATATGATCCCAAAACATGTGCGTGTCTGTATGTGACAATTTAAATTTATACATGGAGACTGCTGATCACCAGAAAGGTTAATAACTGCTTTATAGGTGGCAGCTTGGAATCTGTGCTTATATTCTAATCCTGTTGAAAGAAAGGAGCAGAGTCCATTGCATTGACTCCTGACTCATTCTTGTTGGAGAGTGAGTGCCTGTGCTTAATGTACCTGATTGGTCTGGTTGTTATTCAAGGCATCTACCAGAAAAAGGCTACAATCTTGAAGACCCTTCCAACATCTGGGACAAGACTGTGGATCACCAAACAGGCTGTGGCTTGCTTCTCTTCTTGGGATTGGTGCTAACATTTTGCTTCTGGTAAGAGAAGAAGCAAAGAAGTATTGTAACCCCAACAGAGTGAAAGTGTACTGAGACCAGCATTATTAGCAGCTCGGCTGTAGTAATTCATGCGACTCCCCTCTTTTCATCATTCTTGACAAGCTAATTCCTTATTTTTCAGTAAGTATTGCTTGATTTATTTTCTAACTTCAGAATATCTGCCTAAATACTTCACCCTTAAACTTTCAGGGTCTACATTTTAGTTTCCCTTCAAGTGTTTGGCAGTGCTCTGTACAGACTCAGACACCTTAAGTAACATTTTTCCTGTAAAAGGAATATATAAGGAAACAGCTCCAGTACTTAGTAAT
This sequence comes from Protopterus annectens, assembly GCF_019279795.1. NCBI lineage: Eukaryota > Metazoa > Chordata > Ceratodontiformes > Protopteridae > Protopterus > Protopterus annectens. Next base: position 1,878,645,364 of record NC_056728.1, on the reverse strand, counting down.
AATGACCATCCATCCTGGCATGTCTAAATTTCAGTTCCCTGTGCATTCTCCTATTAACTTGGTGAACTTGGGCATTCTGAGGCAGTGTAGCAACTGCCTCATGTACACAGACAACCCTCTCCTCTTACGTCCCAACACTCAGACTTGTGAGAGATGCACTTATATACCCAAATTGGAAGCCATGCACTCTCAAGCCAAGATGGGAATACTTGGTCAAGAGGAGAAGGTCAACACATGCACCACACCCCATGCAACACATAGCCCTCCAGAACATCAACCATCACAGCTCTCACATAAAAACACAAACCACAAACCCACCTTCATGGAGGCTCTCAATAGAATTCTACCCAAACAGCAGAGACCTCCAAGGTAGAAATGCACTCAACCACCACAACACAGCACAAACCACAAGACACATAACTCACTCACCTACACAGTGTGCCCCTCAACCTAAGCCCCTGAGGCAAAACAACTTGACCAATACACTAATCACAGGTGACTTGATAATGAAGCACACTGATGTCCCACTAACTAGGTTGAATAAGGAGAAGGTATCAGTCAGCTGTCTATCAGCTGCCAGAATCTGACACATAACACATGCACTCAGGTCACCCCACAACAAGTATAACTATGACTCTGTCACTGTCCATGTGGCTGCACCTCCCTGGACTACATGAAAAGAGACATAGAGGAGCTCTTGGATTATGTGGCCCAGGCAGGTATAACTCTAGCCCTGAGCAGCATCCTACCGTCGCCCAGAATGATACCGCAGTACAAGCAGAAAATGATTGACTTCAACAATTGTCTATGTTTCTGGTGCCATTCTAAGGGGATCCAGTATCTGTCTGCTTGGGATGACATGATTGATAGACCTCGATGCTTTGCCAGAGATGCCCTGCATCTGTCACCCCTTGATTTCCAGATACTGGCTAAGGCTCTTGCCACCCCTATAGTGCCTTTTTTAGGTGATGTTCCAAAGTCCAAATTACCACTGTAACAGCTATAAATAAATGCAGTCTGAGAGTCATGCTGCTCAATGCTAGAAGTCTAACTCTCAATATGCATTTGATTGAAGCACTCTTCGAAATGGAGAACATCATCATTTGTGCTATAACGGAGACCTGGTTCAAAGCAGCAGAAAGCACGCCTGAGCTACCAGGCTTTAAGTCATTCCACACCTTTCAGCCCCAGAACATGGACTGAAGCTCCAAATGTGGTGGAGTCTCCATATTCAGAAAGAATATGCACACCTCTAGACTAGTAGCCCAGCATAATGCATCTGAGATACTTTAGATACAACTAACATTGGGTAAGACAATGATTCAGGTCGTAGCCTGCTATAGGTCCCCAGCCATATCTCAAGACTCTCACTCCATGTTCTTAAGCACCCTTCAAACTATTAGTGTCCAACCAAACACTCTCATATTAGGTGACTTCAACTACCACTCCATCAACTGGGAAAACTACTCATGCACCAATACACTGGCGCAACGCTTCCTGGAATTTGTCAATTCCAGTGTCCTGGACCAGATCACTCTTACCCCCACTAGAGGAAGCAACATCCTTGACCTGGTTATTCCTAACATGGGCAACCATTGTTCTACACCAGTGGTCAGTTCCTCCCTGGTTAGATCCGACCACAAACTAATCACCATGGAAATCCCCATCTAACCCACACCCACCGCAATGGTACCCACCATGAAAAACTTTTCCACAGCTGACTTTGGGCTCCTAAAAGAGGTGGCTATCTTCACGACACCCATGTCAATGAAAAATAGATGCATGACTGCCAAATCCTACACCAATGCACTCTACGAAAACATACATAAATGCATGGAACTAGTCATACCCAACAGAACCAAGTCACTCTCCTCCAAAAAAAGGAAGCCAATCTGGTTGTCCCGTGCCATTAATAAACTCTATAACAGAAGGAAGAAACTGTTGCAGAAAAAGGTAAAGTCACAAGACTGGAAAAACTCCCTTATTAGCCTCAACAAAAAGTTAAAATCACTCATCACAACCTCTAAAGCCAGCTATGAAGGCAGAATTGTGACAGACACTAAAAACAACCACAAAGCCTTCTATAGCTATATGAAGAATCTCAAGAAGAAATATCCATGGCAATACCCCAGTTTTCTTTGAGTTACTGCACAATGGTACCGCCTATATTAAGCCAACAGATATTGCCAACACACTGGCTGGCAGATTCAGTGCCAACCTTACCCCTCTCTCCCCCTCCAAAGGACCAATCACAATACCAGAGGAATGCAAGGCACCCAACATTACTGCAGTGCAAGTTAAAGCTGTTTTGTCCAAGGACAAGAATACAGCTTCCATGGGACACAACAATATCCCTTGATGCATTCTACATGAACTACAAAGTGAGCTGCACCACATCTGTGTGCCTTGTTTATTCACAGCCTCACCTCAGGCTTTGTCCCTGCTGAATGGTGCACTGCTACAGTCATCCCTCTTCATAAAGGGGGAGCAACTACAGACCCTGGGAATTATTGCCCTATTAGCCTGACAAATCTGATATATAAGGCTATGGAGCGCATCATCATGGACCTAATTAACAAGGATATAGGAAATTTCCAAACTCTAGATCCCATACAATTTGGTTTTGTGAAAGATAGATCATGCCTGCTAAACCTGGTTAACTTCTTTGAGTCAGTCACCAGAGCTGTGGATGGGGGCGAGGCAGTCCACACAGTCTACCTTGATATGGCCAAGACCTTTGATACCATTTCTCACTCAGGAATTATTGATAAACTCACTAATCTAGGCATCAACCCCTATATCACTATGTGGGTTGCAAGCTGGATCACAGATAAAACCCACAGTGTAAAAGTACCGGACACAAAGTCAGACTGCCGACCAGTCATGAGTGGAGTCCCACGTGGATTGGTCCTGGGTCCTCTCCTGTTTGGCATCTACTTCTCAGAAGTCCAAGTCAACATGGAGGATCTCTGGCTGACCAAGTTCACAGACAACTACAAGCTGGGAGCCATTATTAATTCCCCAAGTGATGCAGGCATCCTACAGAAAGGCCTCACTGAGACCAATGACTGGTGTCGAAACCATGGCCTTAAGCTTAATGCCATAAAATGCGTCATCATACTCTTTGGGAAAAACCCAGTTCCCACTAATTACCACATCAATGGGAGCCCACTGAACACTTGAAGGCATTATAAGAGATCTGGGGACACAGGTTGACAGCAACCTCTCCTTCGACCAACACGTTGTCACTGTGGTCAGAAAGTCCTTCTATGTAGCACATCTCATTACCAAGGGTTTTGCATCCAGGAAGAAAGAATTCATTATCTCTCACTACTCTTCCCTCATTAGGCAATCATTAAGTATAATGCCAAATTTGGCGTGTACCTCACTAGACACATACAACAGCTGGAAAGGCCACAAAAGTACCTCATAAAGAGGATCCAAGCCATAAACACATGTTCTACATGGACAGACTCAAAAAACCCCATCTATTCTCTGTCTCATATCATCTATTAAGAGGCAATCTCTGCTTGACTTACAAAGCCATGTCTGACCCAGCTCTGTTAGAAATGCCACAATTAAAGAAATCCCAATCCCTCTGCACCACATGCTCCAGAGGCCTCAACCTCATTACCACAATCAACAGAACATGCTGGAAGGACAGGTTCGTAACCCAGAGACTGTTCATGCTCTGGCACAGACTTCCCATACATGTCAAGCAGAGCACCTCACTGGTCCTCTTCAAGAGAAATCTTGATGAGTGGATGGGAAATAGAAATTTCACCGTTGGTATCACTCCGGTGGCTCTACTTGATAAAGGCACTGGCAACTAATGTTGGGCTGCACGATGCCAGGGCACTTCTATGGGCTAGGCTTATAAAGGCTCCAGGGCCATTAGCCTAGTACACATCTATGAACCTATGACCCAATAATGTGCACAATAAACTTGGAAAAAAGCAAGAACTGTCTCATTTCTGCTACATGCATTCCTGACAGATGATTGCAAATAGTTTGTAAAGCTGTCTCTTAAAGTATACCTGCACATAAGAAACAGAACAGGAAAACTACAGCCACAGTTTGCACACCACTTTCATAACAGCATATGTCAAACAAATCATATAATAATGATGGTATCATCTATAAAGACAACTCTAACCAAGGCAAATACTACTTTAGTAGTGTTGCAATCATCACATACTGTGTTTTGCAGATGAGAACAAAATAATTACGTGTGACAGATTAGCATAGCAGACACATTATGTGTGTGCCTTTGTATGTGCAAGTGTATGTGCACAGTCACAGGTACATCACTCTGTATCCTACTATACACAGTCTGGTACCATGCAGAACTTTAATATCTTGACAGTCATACATGGCCATTTCATACAGGCGTCCCAAAATCTTCTGCCAGACATCCAAAAATTGCTGCACTTATATCCTCACATCAGCAATACAGTCCCATGGAGTACAAATATTTGGACAGTTAATAATGAATGATGATGTCATCCACTATAAATCGTCTGGTGGCATTATAATAGTCAGTTTTATGCTGTGGCACTTGCATGAACTACTGAGTGCTCTAGTTGGCGTACTTAATTATGTAGGAGTTCTACCCTCATTGTGGTCAATGTGTATGTGTAGTCAGAAGAGCACAACTGTGTGGCCTGCAGTCAGCATTACAGTCCCAGAGAATACAAATATTTTTTGACAGTTGTACATGCCTACACATCCATTTCTTTCAAAACTCCCAACATCTAATGATGATGATGTCATCCACTATAAATTGTCCAACAGAGTTGCAAAAGTCAGACTTGTGCAGTGGTGCTTGCATAAAATACTAAGTTCTGTAGCTGGGGTACTTAGGTAAGGATTATAGTCTTACTTTAGTCAGCTTGTGTGTGTGCATAATCAGAAGAATGTAACTATGTATCTTACAGTCCCATATAGTACAAATATTTTGACAGTTGTACATGCCTATAAATCTATTTCAACATCCATTGATGATGTCACCACTATAAATTGACCAGCAGCATTGTAGAAGTCAGACTTGTGCTGGGGCACTTACATTAAATGCTGAGTTCTCTAGCTGGTGTACATAGTTAGGTAGAGATTCTAATCTCAATGTGGTCAATTGGGGTGTATCTGTGTTCACTTGGCTGACTTTCAAGAGACCATATTACACCAGCATGTGAGACACTGCTA